>NC_089037.1:16509375-16812500 GCF_034140825.1 Oryza sativa Japonica Group
AGCTTCTTCGGGATGCAGGTAGAGGGACGCGATGGCGAAGCAGCGCTCCGGCGAGCATGCCACCTTGACACCGCCACCGCCGACTCCCCGCCGCTCGGCCTCGCCCCGTCGGCCGGCAGCGCCGACCTGCCCAAAGCCGCAGAGAGAAGATTGAGAGAGAGATAGAGAGGAGGAAGGGAGAGAAGAGGGGAAAGGGAGAGGAGGGTGAGGTGTACACGTTGACATATGGGGCCCACGTGGGTCCCACGCTGACTCAGCCGCCGATGATCGTGGTAAAAGTGCCACGTAGGATAAAACCGGGATCAAAACTGCCGAGAAATCTTGGGTGACCAGTTTTACATAGTTAAGAGACCCCGTATATCTGGTTTTGCGGTTTGAGGACGATTTTGTAACTCGATGACAAATTGAGGGACCTTCGGTGTACTTTTTCCGGACGAGGAACCGTCCTCCGGGCTGCCGGAGACAGCTCGCAGGAACAGCCATAGCCCGCTGGACCATGTTCAAGGTTCAAGCACATACTGCTGCGTTCGTTTCAGCCACTTCCCAACCCTCTCCCTCGTTTTCCGCACACACGTTTTTCAAATTGCTAAACGATACTTTTTAAAAAAAAATTCTATACGAAAGTTACTAAAACAATTAAACTAATACATTTTTTTAAAAAAAAATAGCAAATACTTAATTAATCATGCGCTAATATAATGCCACGTTTTTCGTGCAGAAAAAATGGGTTCCCAACCGACTTAGAGCAAGGCTAATAATATAGCCGACCTATTGGCTATAAGGTTATTTGTAGCCTTCTATCAGCCTACCCATATAATAGTTAGCTCTTCACAATTAATATATAGTCCACTTGTCTCTCTCCCAGAGTTTATTGGTTCTTGCGTTCAAGCCGGCTGTAAGTTTACAACCCGCTTCTCCTCTCTCTCTTCTCTTCTCTCCTCCACCTCAGCATTTAGCCGGCTTATAGCCTACTACTATACTTGCTCTTAAAGGAACAAAGCTGGAAGTAGATCAATACTCTCTCTCTCCCTCTCTTATCTAGTCATCTCTATGAGCATCAGATTGACGATAAACAACGTGAAATCTGTATCAAGTCTAGCACTTAAATTCGGCTAAGTCGGTCAGTGTCATCACGAGGAATTTTAACCAGTATAGCTAGGTTTCATCACTTATTTCACAAGATTCACCATGTTTCTTACTCCGTAGAGTTCCTACGAAATGTAATCCTAACGACTCGTGTCGCTGCCACTTGGAAAGAAAAAAAAAAGCGAGTAAATTTCACCCATGCAAGGATATTTCGATAAGATTATTGGTATATCTGTCTGAGGCATGACTGTGTAAAAATACATACGTATTTGATAATATTGTTGGTTATGAAATTGCAAACTTATAAAGCTGAAGTTATGCCTCTAAGACATTAATTGTACACATTTGAAAGTAGCTTTTTTAGAAAGAAAAAAAAAATCCATTTCACTCCCTCATAACTATTTTGCCCCAGCGTTTAATATACTACAATTTACTTATTTTATGCCCTAAACTATTTTAAAGCGGTTCACTTCAGCTCCTAACACGTAGTTCTATTTTCTGTTTCTTGCTACATAAGTCATATTTTGTTCTAAAATTTGGTAGGATTGGTATATGAGTTACAACTTACCACTAAACAATATTTTAAAAATTTAATCATTGCTTGGCTTTGAAGCACTTAAGTTTGATTAAAACATCGAGATTTTGAATTAAGCTCAAGCAAACAATCATCATAAAATCTGAAAATATTTTAAAACATTGATAATGGTGTCATATATAGTTGTAAAAAGTTTCAGCTTAAAATACTACCTGCATTTTCTAATATATGATGTTGTTATATATGATGTTGTTGATATTTTTTACATCATGTTTGATTATTCGTCTTATTTAAAAAATTTAAATAAATACTTTTTTGTTTGATTTAGCACTAAGGGAGCTTTAAGCATTACTTCTATTTTTAATACTTGCACGGTTTTTTTTAATAAGGCAAATAATCAAATGTTGTAATAAAATTTAACGGTGTCATATATTAAAAAAAATAAAAATAGAGCGAGCACTAACATAAAAAATAAAAGATTAAGATAAATGTATAAAATGGTCAGTGGAGCGGTTTTAATAGTTTATCGAGAAAATGTAGGGGGAAAAAATCCTTAGGCTTAAGTGATCCGATAAAAATAGTAAAGGACGGATCTCGTCGAGAGATTCTGGTACGTCCTGGGCTCCTGGCTTTTGTCCAATGGTCTTCTGTAGCGACGATTGGGCACGACGGACCTCACCGTCAGTCACCCGGTGAGGCGTCGAGCGAAAGGGAATGGGCCCAAAGATAGTTCAGCCTGCGTACGTCTTCCTGGCCCATCTCTGCTCTGCGGAACACAACGTAGGCCCGCGGTCGCCGTCTGCCGGGCTCACACAACCATCTGTCCAACTCAACTGCTCCACTACGTTTTAGAAAAGGAAAAAGTACATCGAAGGTCCCTCAACTTGTCATCGAGTTACAAAATCGTCCTCGAACCATATATATGACATCCCTCAACTTATAAAACCGTTCCCTTTAGGTCCTCTAGTGGTTTTGACTCCGGTTTTATCTGACGTGGCGGCTGAGTCAGCATGGGACCCACGCAGGTCCCATATGTCAGCCCCGGCTTCCTCTTCCCTCTCCTCTTCCTCTCTTCCACGGGCGGTGGCGGCAAAGAGCAGCTGGGCACAACAGGCCGATGCGGCGGGCGCGGGTGGCGCGGGGCATGGCGGCGGGGATGTGGGCGACGGGTGGAGCTCCGTGAGGAGGTTCTTCGCCGCGGCGACAGAGCGGTGGTGGGCGACCTCGTCGGCGCCATGACGCGCTCTACGCGCCATACCACCTCACCGGCCATTCCCCGCCGCCCGCATCCAGCACGCGAGGTAGGGCTTCCTGCCTCCGGGCCGGCCGCCGCGAGGAGCCCTGCCCTAGCTCTCCAAGCTCGCCGCTGTGTTAGTGACAATGCACTGGATCGAACACCTCGCGTGCAAACTGTGCACGTCCGGCACGGCAACAGACAGAGAAACAAAGAAATTCAGAGCGGGATTCAGAACAGAGAAAAGCAGAGTTTCAGAGTAGCGAAAGTGAGAGAGGAATTGTTGGGCAATTTTCTGGTTTCTTTCATTGAAATGAACTGTAAACTTACAAAACGGAAACTGTAGCTACTCTCCTAAATATACTCAACAGAAAAAAAACGAATCCTATGTCCAAAAATCGTGCCATCCCACGATCCGGTTCTTCAGGACTCTGGAACACACATGCACACCGCGCACTCCACGCAACTCTCGCAACCTGCATTGCGTCTGTTATTTCTGTTTATTTGATCCGAAGAAAATGGCGTCCTCCTGGCATCTCGCTCCGCTCCATGTGCCCATCACGACGGAGCCAAACTTCTGAAGCAAGCCAGGACTAACGTCAACAATCTCCCCCTTAGGCCTGGCGTTCTCCAAGATCACGAACTCTAAGCAGAAACCTTGCCGTCACTAGCTTTGCCGCCGGCAACCCTTTTGTCAGCGCATCTGCACGCTGTTCTTCTGAACGAACAAATTCGACCAAAATCTGTCTTCTTTCGATGCACTCACGAATGAATTGATACCGAGTATCTATATGCTTGCTCCTCCCACGAAAAACAGGATTCTTCATCAAAGCAATAGCTGATTTGTTGTCAACAAACAACTTTACCAATTTTGCCTCCTCACCGAGTAGCTCTCCCAGCAATGCCCTTAGCCAAAGTGCATGACAGGCAGCTGCAGTGGCTGCCATGAATTCTGCTTCACAAGAAGAAAGAGTTACTGTCTTCTGCTTCTGCGAGCTCCATGCCACCAAACTGTTGTTGATATAGAACGCCATACCTCCTGTACTCCGACGATCATCAACATCTCCGGCTAGATCGCTGTCAGTGTACCCCGTGATTGTGATCTCACCAATTCCTGCGGTATACACAAGGCCACAGTCGATTGTCCCCTTCAAATACCTGAGAATTTGCTTCACTGCCTTCAAGTGCGTCATGGTGGGATGCTCCATGAATCTGCTCGCCACTCCAACAGCATATGACAGGTCCGGTCTTGTATGCAGCAAATACCGAAGGCAACCGATCACACGCCGATATTCAATAGCATCAACAGGGTGTCCATCTGCATCCTTTTGAAGCTGTGTCTTTGGATCAACAGGAACTGAGGTCGAATTGCAGTCCAACATCCTGAACTATGACAGAACCTTCTTTGCATAGGCAGTTTGTTTAAGTGTGATTCCATTCACACCTTGTCCAACCTCAATTCCCAGATAATAACTCAAGAGCCCTAGATCATTCATCTCGAACTCCCCCATCATTTGTTTCTTGAATGCTTCTACCCTGGCAGGATTCTCCCCTGTCACAATTAAATCATCGACGTAAACGCCAACAATCATAGCTTCTGCTCCTCTGCCTCGAGTGTATACGGCTTGTTCTTGCTTGCACCGCATAAACCCAAGTTCCTTCAGACTCTTGTCCAAGCAAATGTTCCAGGCCCGTGGCGCCTGCCTCAAGCCATATAGTGCCTTGCTCAATTTCAGCACAAGGTGCTCTTGTCCCTTCTTAATGAACCCCTCCAGTTGGGCAACATACACCTCTTCTTCTAGCTCCCCGTTGAGAAAAGCTGACTTGACATCAAGGTGATGCACCCGCCAACCTCGGTCCGCTGCGACAGCAAGTATGGTACGCACCGTATCCAACCTCGCCACCGGGGCGAACACTTCTTCAAAGTCTACACCGTGCCTCTGCACATAGCCCTTTGCGACCAGCCATGCCTTGTGCTTGATTACTTCCCCGGTAGTGTTTTTCTTTAACTCGAACACCCACTTGAGTCCGATTGCTTTGTGGCCCACCGGCAATGTGCACAGCGACCACGTTGAGTTCTTCTCGATGGCCTCCAGCTCCTTCTGCATTGCGTCGACCCACGCCGGCTCCCCTGCGGCCTCGCGGTACGATGACGGCTCCTCCGTCTCTGCGAGCAATGCTTCACCATCCTCTTCATCCACCAAGTCTACGCGTGGCGCCTCTAGCATGATGTCCGCCAGACTCCTGTACCGCAGCGGGCCGTCGTCGCTGCCGGCCGTGCTCAGTGACGCCTCCACCTCGGCAGAGTGTGTTGATGTTGAGCCAGGCGTGGGCGTGCTGGGCAATGTGGGTGAGAACCTCACCGGGCTTGCCGGAGAAGTTCCTCGCTATTCCGCCACTTCTGGCTCATTGCCGGCTCGCCTCCCTGCCAGCAGCGCCCGGTACAACGGTACCGTGGTAGACTGTTCTGCCAGCGCCGGCTGCTGCTCGCCAACAGGTTCCTCTACCACAAACTCGGTGGAATTCTCCTCTCCTGCAGCAGCACTCCACTGCCAAGGTGTGTTTTCATCAAATACAACGTCGCGACTTACATGGATTCCGCGGCGTCATGGATCAAACAGCCGGTGAGCCTTGCTCCCTTCCTCGACGCCAAGGTACACGAACTGCTCACTCCGATCATCCAATTTCTTCAGATTTGGAGTTGTCACCTTGGTGTGCGCAGTACACCCGAACACTTGCAAGTGTCCTAAGTGTGGCTTCTTCCCCGTCCATGCCTCGAACGGAGTGTGTTCACCCATCGACTTGGTTGGCAGCCGGTTGAGCAGGAACACGGCGTGCCGCACCGCCTCCCCCCACATCCTGCCGGGAACAGACATTCCCTTCAGGAGGGAGCGCGCCATCGCCATCACCGATCTGTTGCGGTGTTCAACAACGCCGTTCTGCTGCGGTGAGTACGGCGCCGTCAGATGTCGCTCGATGCCGGCCTCATCGCACACCCGCGCGAACTCGCCGGACAAGAACTCGCCACTGTGGTCTGTCCGGAGTGTTTTGATGGAGTGATCGGCCGTGTTCTCGGCCAGCGGCTTGAATTTTGCGAACATCTCCAGTGCTTGATCCTTCGTCTTGATAACAAACACCCACATCCAACGCGAAAAATCATCAACAATCAACAGAAAATAACGATTAACGGCAAACGTCGACGGTGTGATTGGGCCACATAGGTCCATGTGCAGTAGCTCGAGTGGCGCTTCTGCTCGATAATTCGCCATCGCAGGGAATGGCTGCCTGATCTGCTTCGCCATGAGGCAAGCCTGGCAAAGCTGGTTGGGATGATGTACTTGAGGAACTCCCGCTGCCATCTCCTTGTCCACCAAGAGTTTCAGCGTCTGGAAGTTTACATGTCCGAGCCGCGCGTGCCACAGCCACGCCGGATCGCCGAGACTGGTCAGCAAGCACACAGGGGACGCTAGTTGCAACTCAATCCGGTACAAACGATTCGAGGTTCTCCTCACCTTTATCACCAGGCGCCAGGGATTTTTGTCGAACACCTCAAGGTCATCATTATCCATCACAACTCGGTGGCCAGTTTCAGTGAGTTGCCCTAAGCTCACCATGTTGCAGCAGAGGCTGGGGATGTAGTAGACGTCATCAAGCAGCCACTGGTCACCATTCTTGCATGCGAAAAGGATTAAACCCTTCCCCATAATCTGTACTGATGAGGCGTCGCCGAATCTGACCACCCCTGTAACGGTCTCGTCCAGCTCCCGGAACTTCCGTCGATCCCCAGTCATATGGTTGCTAGCACCATTATCCAAGTACCATAGATCACCAGCAGCTGCTCCCTTCTCTGCCAGCATCAGGCGAGGCCATACACGCTCCTCGTGCACGACCAGCCCACAGTCCATGCCCTGCCCCGGCGCGTTCTGCACCGCCTTCGTCACCGCGAGGAGCAGAGCTGGACCGGCATCGTCCGTCTGCACAAGATGGGCTTCGGCTTTCTTTTTCTTCGGATGTGGGCACTGCGTTGAGTAGTGGCCGAACTCTTCGTAGTTGAAACATTTGATGTGGCTCTTGTCGCGGCCACCGCCGCCGGAGCCGCCACCGCTGCTCTGCGTTCCGCCGCGTCCGCGACCCCTGCCACGACTGCGCCTGGCCTGGCCGCGGTTCGCCCCCTCACCAGAGGGCTTGTTCTTTTGTGGCGACGAGGTTTCTCCCCTGCCTTTCTTGAAGCGCGCTTCCCACTCGGCCTTAGTAAGGAGCACCTGACCGTCGGCGGTCACTCCGCTAGCCGCCGCTTTCTTCTTGCGCACCCGCTCATCGTACGCCTTGAGGCGGCCCACTGCCTCCTCGAACGGCATGTCATCGACGTTGTAGAATTGCTCGATCCCTACGACGAGGCTGACGAACTTCTCCGGGACGGTGTCGAACAGCTTCTTCACCATGGCGGCGTCGTTCAACGTCGCGCCGAGAGCAGAGTGCCGGACCCCCATCATGGTGATCCGGCCAGCGTACTGGTCAAGCGACTCCCCGGCCTCCATCACCATGCTGGCGAATTCTCCTTTCAGAGTCTGCAGGCGCGCGTCGCGCACCTTGTCTGCCCCGACGAACCTCGTCTTGAGACAGTCCCAAACCTCCTTTGCCGTCCGCTTCTTTGCCACCTGCATCAAGAGATCTTCCGGCAGTGACTGGAGAAGATGGGATTTCACCTTCTTGTCCTTCCTCGGGTCGACAGCCGCTCCGGCTGCCGGCTCGATCGCCTCCCATACGCCTTGATCTTCCATCATTGCCTGCACCCGTATCACCCAACTAGTGTAGTTGGTTGATGTGAGTTGAGGGTAAAGGAACGCGCTTCCCGAGCTCCCCCTCGCTGGATCCGCCATCGCCGGAACCAACGCCATAGTGTCAGATCCGCCCCCCCCCCCCAACCTGAGAAGCTATGATACCACTTGTTAGTGACAATGCACTGGATCAAACACCTCGCGTGCAAACTGTGCGCGTCCGGCACGGCAACAGACAAAGAAACAAAGAAATTCAGAGCGGGATTCAGAACAGAGAAAAGCAGAGTTTCAGAGTAGCGAAAGTGAGAGAGGAATTGTTGGGCAATTTTCTGGTTTCTTTCATTGAACTGATCTGTAAACTTACAAAACGGAAACTGGAGCTACTCTCCTAAATATACTCAACAGAAAAAAAACGAATCCTATGCCCAAAAATCGCGTCATCCCACGATCCGGTTCTTCAGGACTCTGGAACACACACACACCGCGCACTCCACGCAACTCTCGCAACCTGCATTGCGTCTGTTATTTCTGTTTATTTGATCCGAAGAAAATGGCGTCCTCCTGGCATCTCGCTCCGCTCCATGCGCCCATCACGACGGAGCCAAACTTCTGAAGCAAGCCAGGACTAACGTCAACACGCTGCTTCAGATGTAGAAATCTACAGGCGCTTCATTCTGCAGTATGATATCCTCTCCCGGCGCGAAGTACTCGGTATTCATCTCTAAAACCTTCACTTAAATTACACCACAGAAGATATCAACTACTCATGAACATCCAACAAGAATTGAAAAGAAACAAAAATCACATGATCACATTGAGATCAAATATGATCATGTGATTAAAACCACGTACACACGCCAAGAAACCATCATGTGATGTGACTTGTGAGTACTAGAGTATACTGAACCAAGCTAGAACACCAAAGAATTGCTGCTGATCAACAAATAGCAAGGGATCAATCAAAGAAAGTGACTACTGACGAATTTCCTGGTGCGGCTGGTGCCGTGGACGACAGGGTTGGTCATGTTGCCGATGATGTAGGCGGTGAGGCCGAGGTTGAAGAGCATGTAGGCGGTGGTGTAGACCATCTCGCCGGTGTTCTCGGCGTGCATGTCGCCGTAGCCGACGGTGGAAAGGGTGGTGATGAACCAGTACATGGAGGCGACGTAGAACTGCGAACATCGACTAGGCCGCCTCCTGCGAGCGATGAGACGGCCCAAAGTGGCGACGAAGAGGATCTACCTACGCGCTCACCGCTGGCTTCCTTGTCTCCTCTTTCTCCACGCACTCTCGCCGCCGGTCGCCGTCCTTCCCACTCCCTCCACTCTTCCCCTTCCCCTTCCCCACTTCCGCCTCCCCCCACCTCGCCGGCGGCGACGACGATGACCGCATCGATGCGAGCACCTCTTTCCGCGTCGCCCGTCGCCGGGTGCCTCTCTCGCCTCACCCCACCGGTCGCCTCGCCCTGCGGACCTCCTCCCCACCTGGCCACCCGCCGGCCGGGGGTTGGTCCACACAGAGAGGAGAGGTGAGAGAGATAGGAAGAGAGAGAAGAGGGGAAAGTGAGAGGAAGGGAAATAACGTTGTTAGCCTGACATGTGGGGCCCGCATGGATCCCACGCTGACTCAGCTGCCACGTCAGATAAAACTGGTGTCAAAACCACGGAAAGACCAAAAGTGAATGGTTTTTGTAAGTTAAGGGATGGCATATATCTGGTTTTGTGGTTGGGGGATGATTTTGCAACTCGATGACAAGTTGAGGAACCTTTAGTGAAAAAGGAAAAAGTAACAGAGGAGAGGAGTAGTAGCAGGGGCGGACGCAGAAAAAAAAATGACTGGGGGCATGCATCTATAACTCATAGAACAATTTGAAAGCCGAGTGAGACTCACCTCATTGCAACTTATAAAAACTCTGAGATATTACATTATCTTAAATAGTAATATATAGATATGTCTTCCAAAATCCTAAATAATGTTATTTTCCAAAATCCTAAATAATGTTATTGCCTGTAAAAACAACATAAGTTATTAGTTAACACAAACCAATAAAAATATTACTGAAAGTAATATATATATATATATATATATATATATATATAAGGAATAAGGTTTAGAACATACATGGCATCCTGTGTATCCTTTTCACGACCTATACATGATTGAACCATCTCTTCTTATTCCCAATCAACCTATACCGATATTGAAAATCACCACGTGGCTGATATGGTCCCCAAACTAAATACTTTCTCATCTTCATGTTGATTGGGATGATAATTTACCATTCTCTTCCTTTTACTAGGATCCCGAGGAAGTTGTCCAAATCAATTGGTTGCGGCACTGCAGAATTCTCTTGGTATTGGTCTAGATGCATTTGCACTAGAACTTCCTCTTGTGGTGTTCATAGCTGTTGGATATCTAATAAAAAACTTGTCCATTATCTTTCATATAAAATCATGAGAAGGTTGATTAGATAGAGCACATGAAGAGGGAGACCTAGGACTAGGGATCCATCCACTATATCTATTCACAGGGAAGAGGAGTACTTACCATGGGAGGCAGAGAGGACAGACCGAGCAACAGCTGCAGCACCGCTGAGGTGCTGATTATGAAGAGTGATCGCGAGGAAGGGAGGAAGCAGCGATAGGAGCGAAGATGAACCGATGCGGGGGAAGCGTGATGGATGGGCGGAGTCCGCAGAGAAGAGGAGCGGACGTTCGACGACCCCTCGACTCATGCGCGCGTGCGATGGAAGGAACGAAAACAAGGGGGTGTGGGGTCCTTTTTTCCAATTGGAGTGGGGTCCATAGGTTATACTACTATGAATATAGCGAGGAGCGTAAATTTTGACTGGGGTCCAGGGCCCCCATCGTGTGTACGCTAAATCCGCCCCTGAGTAGTAGTAGATTACAGTTGAAACATCAGCTAATGCTGTCTCAGCTGGCATTTGGCAGGCGATCCTCATCTTCTCCCATATACTCTTTTCAGTTCCACAGTCTGGATTTCTTACATTCTAGCTTATTTATTAAAAAAAAACTTCTTTTACAAATATACCTCCTTTGAGAAAAGCCTAGGGGTTTTCTGTTTAGCTCCACGAGGTGGTGGGCTAGGCGACCTAGGTTCAAAGCCTCACTCTTCTAATTATTTGATATTAGGTTATTCCCTAATATTCATGTTTTAATATACCTCCTGAAAAACTTGTCCAACAAAATTTCTCGGGCAGTAACCATGGCATTTTCAGGGTGTGTTCGAACCAAGGTGTTGGAAGCCTCTCCTTTCCTGCATGAAAAAATGATGTAATTATCTAGCGCATAATTAATTAAATATTAGCTAAAAATAAATTATTATTATTTTATAAAATAACTTTGCTATAGAATACTTCATGTATCTACTTTTGATAGTCATATTTCATCTTGGCACACAGACCAAGGATAAGTGATTCTACTTATCACCCATTTAAACGTGCTACTAGTCATTCCTCGTAAACAAGCGATTCATTGATATTTGCATTTCTCGATGCTCATGTAGACAATCTTGTGTGGAAGAATGAAGAGTCACGCATTAAATCCAAGAAAGGCATTAAGATGATAAGTTGTTGTATTGAAATATGCCTATCAAAAATAAATTTTTTAGATTTGGAAATATGACTATCAAAAGTAGATGGAGGGAGTTTTTTTTTTTTTGGAAAAAACACATCGTTTACTAGTTTGCACTAGTATAGAAATGCACCTATGTGTCGGGTGGGAACCAACCATAAGTACCGAATTTCCTGACCAGTATCAAGCAGGCAGCCCCTTTGAGTCTCCTCAAAGATGTCGGTTTAGGAACCGATACCTTTAAGGTTACTTGGATAAAAAAAAAAAGCCAGCTCCGAGCACATCCACCTTGTGTCGCCCCCAAAATCAACCAAGCTTTGCCCTCCGAAATCAATCACAACGAACTCCCAACAGTCAACATCACCATCACAGATCCTAGTCATCGTCACAAAACCATACTCCCTCCGTCCCATTTTAAGTGCAGCCATGGTTTTCTCTGCCCAATTTTGATTGTCCGTCTTATTTGAAATTTTTTTAAAAAAAATTAAAAAATAAGTCCCGAGTAAAGTACTATTTATGTTTTATCATCTCATAACAACAAAAATACTAATTATAAAAAAAATTTAAATAAGACGGACGATCAAAGTTGAGCGCGGAAACTCATGGTTGCACTTAAAATAGGACGGAGGGAGTAGATTACAAGTCACGGTATCGACACCATGGAACAATAACAACAACAACAACAACAACAACAACAACAACAACACCATCTTAAAAAAAGATGAAAGAAGAACAACAACATCATCATAGTCGAAGAACATCCAAGAACATCAAGGAAGAGCGAAAGGAGAGAAGGTTGACACCACCACTACTCACTGTCACCATCTGCCAGATCCGCCTGCGGGAGCCGCCAACGCCACCACTACCGCTGAATCTGCTGCGGGAGAAGCCATAGTAGCCGGATCCACTGCCAGAGAAGTCGTTGCCGCCGGATCCGTTGCGAGAAAAGCCGCCATCGTCAAATCCACCGTGGGAGAAGCTTGAGGCAGAGGGGGAGGGGGAAGAGGACTGTCAGATCCACGCGCGCGTCGCCACGGTGGGGACGCCACCAAGGAGGGAGAAGAGAGGGTGGGTGACGAGGAGGAGAAGTGGGGAAATCTTGGGGCGGAGGGAGAGGGGGAAGAGGCCTGCTAGCGAGAGAGAGAGGGGGTGGGCAGGGGAGAGTGAGAGTAGGGTAGGGATAATATAAGGACGTGAGTGGATATGAGTGTCAGTTGATCGGCTTGGTTTTTTGTGTCGGCGTAGAACCAATACCTTTAATATATTATAGGTGTTGATATAATATATTATAGGTGTCGATTCTTTTAGAAAAATCGACACTTATAATATTGGTGCTATTTTTTCTTTAGAACTGCACCTATAGTTGTTGAATGGTACTGGTTCTATTGCAATAATGGGAAAAGGTTTATAGGCGTCGATTTTAGTTGTTCTGGTATCCATAGTGCCATCTCCTTTGCGTTCCTGTAGTAGTGTTTGAAAGCGCATGCGTGAAATACAATAGAGTAGAAGTTTGGAAGAGGGAGTAAAGAACACACTATTTTTTTTTTGAAACCTAAGGCGGAACTTTGTTCCACTTTCATATTTAGAAGAAGAGAATTGACCCAATTTATAAGGAAAACCGGGTCCGAAAACCATATAATTGCACGATTAATTACAGGAAAACCGGCTGAAAACCACCGGTACACAACTAACAACTACGGCGGAGCCCAAACGCAGGATGTCGCCGCCAAGCTAAACACAAAAGCGACTAAACAGCTCCCATATCACATAAGAGGTGTTATTGTTGCCGAGCTAGCCGCCCAAGCGACCCAGCAGCGCCGACTTCACAACCACAGTGACACTGAAGCCACGAAAGTCACCAAAGCGAAAAGCAGCTCCGGCATCCAACAATGGACATCAGCCTGACCATCGAGGAGCCACTTCCTTCACACGGCCAGCACCAGAACTCCACTATTGGGATCAAATTAAAAACGGGAGATAAAACAAATTTAGCACCCCCTCCGTTCCATAATACTACCTCCTTGCACAAATGTATGACCTTGGTTAGCTCATAAAAAAAATACGGAGGGAGTATTATATTGCATTCTGGCAACGTATGCGTAGATTACAGTTTATACAGTGGTACTATCTAGTACATGGGCTCTGCGAATCAAAGATACCGTTAATAAGCACGTCGCACGAAAAGTTGAGGACAATGTAGCTTTTTCTCTGCGAAAATGGTGGCAGATGATCATAGATAGGATAGGATATGATATGATCCCAAACAAACAGGCATCGATCAAGCATTCGCGAGCGAAATGGCGATGATTGCGAGGGAATTCTGTTATCGCCGTGTCAACCGCTGCCATCATTCCATCTCCCTCGCGCCGACGCCCATCATTTCTCACACCCCTCTCCCTCCCCTCCTGCCAAACCTTTCGATCCAACACCAACATGCTGCATGCCATCATCTTGCCGCCGGCACAGTCGCCATTGCCTCTCTCCCTCTTTTATTATCCCCATCACCAGCTGTAGCTGTAACAGCACAACACCCTTTCTTCACATCTACTACGTAGTATGTAATCACCATGCTTATTGCTCCCTCCGCTTCAGATTATATTAAGCTGTGTTTGAGAGAGAGGGAATTGAGAAGATGGGGAAGATACGCAAAACGAGGTGAACCATTAGCGCATGATTAATTGAGTATTAACTATTTTAAATTTTAAAAATGGACTAATATGATTTTTTAAAGCAACTTTCATATAGAAATTTTTTGCACAAAATACACCGTTTAGTAGTTTGGGAAGCGTGCGCGCGGAAAACGAGTGACAATCTCCCCAATCTCCTTTGAAAGAACGCAGCCTAAGTCATGTTGATTTCGATCAAATTTAAATTGTTCCAAGTTTAATCAACTTTGTAGAAAAAAAGTAATATTTTCAATACAGGATAAATATATTATAAAAATATATTCAATTATAGATTCAATAATTGGTGTTATAAATATTACTATATTTATCTACAAACTTAATCAAACTTAGAGTAATTTAACTTTGACCAAAGTCAAAATGACTTATAATCTGAAACTAAGTGAGTACACATTTAGTTGAGATGTATATGCCGGTTAAGTTACTAACGTCTTATAGTATGTGTTGCTACATCCGTCCTTAAATATAGTAACACACGTACTAAGTATCAAATGTGACGTATTTTTGTACGGTTAAAATTCGCTATAATAGGTTGTGTCTCGTATAGTACTAGCTTACTATATTATGGACGAAGGATGCACTGTGTCAAGAAGAGAATTCATGCTGTCAACTTGATTTCAGTCGCAAATGTTGTGCAATTAAGCAAGAGGATCTACTATTTATTTATGCCAAAGAAAGGGAGCTAAGCTTAGCTAGCTGCAAAGGAAGGAAGGAAGGCTACTGCAAGTAATAGTAGATCACTCTTTGGCTGCTGCGCTGCACTGCAAGTCTGCAACTACTAAAGCGGTAAGCACGCTTTAAATACCTTGTTTGCACTCGCTAAAGCGGCATATGCATCTGCAAAGATCAAAGCAAACAAATTTTAAAGAAAGAAAGCACCACACGCGCATGCTCGCACATACATCTCTCTCTCTCTCTCTCTCTCAAAGGCTCAGAGCACTTGCAAATAACTAGCTTCAATTTCTCTGTCTCTTCACCACAAATGCAGCAGCAGCAGCACACCATCACATTAGCTTTCCCTTTCGACTGCAGGACAGAAGAAGAAGAAGAAGAAGAAGGTGAAGAAGAGGAGGAAGGAAGAAGGGTAGTAGAGAGGAGCATGCAGTACATGGCATGATTCTGCCTGTGGCTTTTAGTAGAGAAGAGTAATTGAGCTCTTCTGCATCTCCTCTCTCTGTCTGTCTCTCCTCCATCCAAAGTCTGCATGCAAGAACATCTTCTTATGATGGCTCTTTCCCTCAGTGGAAGCCACACTGCCTCCTTCCAAAGCAAAGGTCCCAACTTTTGCTGTTGCATGGGCAAGCTAAGGAGTACTGTGTAGCTTAGCTATAGCTAGCTCTGCCTTGCATTTGCATTGCATTGCACTTGTGGGAAAAGAAAGGGAGAAAGTTATACTCCTTCCTAGTACAATGGTGCTGTGTGTGTGTGTGTGTTTTCTCTCTTTATTCCTCTCCTTTTGTAATTTTGTTTTGCTCTTCTTGGATCAGCCTGAAGCATGTATGCATGCACATGAGATGTGTGAGTGAGATCTACTGCTAGTAGTAGCAAACAAGATAGAGAGAAAGAACCTCCTGTTCCATGAAGAATTTTTATCTTCAAATGTTGGTGCACATTTTTGTAAGATGGTGCTTTGACAAGTCTTGCCAGTGGCTAAAAAACAAGGGGCTTACATAGGTATACTGCCTGTGGGATTAGATGCTCTGTTCCACCAAAGCAATTTTTAATCAAAAGAAAGAAGGGGGCATCTTGGTAAATGCCATCCTCAAGAACAAAATCAAGAATTTGCCAAAAATGCCTTGATGCTCTGTTCCTTCCCTTCTTGATGCCCTGATGCGACCTCAGTCTCCTGGCTTTTCATTGAAGGCAATATGCATTCTTTCCCTTTTGTTTCTGAAGAGATGGTCCTCACTTGTTAATTCTCTATATTTTCCTCATATAATTCATGTTTAATTTGTAGTATAAGATTATACTAATGTAGTTCTCCAAGAAGAATAAAAAGAAGAGAGAGAGAGAGAACATAAAAAGAAAATCCAAACTAACCAACCATGCACAGTTGACAGTACAAAAGGACTCAATTTGATATCCATGAAACAAATCTGAAATCACATAATTGGATCACTCAAAAAAGAAACAGTGATCACTAGATGTCTAATGCACATCAAGTAATCAAGCAAGCAAACAAGGAGCAACACAAAACAGAGCTCCTTAATTAACACACAAGAACTAATCACACGCGCTTAATTAGACGCTAATCTCTAGCCTAGGCTCGAAGGAGAAAGCGGCCAAGAAGTCGTTGACCTCTCCATCGCCATTGACGCACTTGGGGAGCTCCTCCCACTGGTTGCTGCCGACGTCGCACATGAAGCAGCCGTTGGCCTCGCCGGAGCTCACGCAGACCATGAGGCGGCCGCCGTGGCCGACGCAGTTGATGTCGGCCTTCTTGCCGTGGAACGCGTGCGACATGGCCGGCGGCATGGCGGCCACCTGCCTCCACGCGCCGCCGGCGAACCCCCACACCCGCAGGCTCGCCGTGTCGAGGTACTCCGCCAGCACGACGGCGTAGGCGGCGCCGTCGCAGGCCACGACGTCGATGGAGTACTCGAAGTAGACCGGGAGGATGCGGGGGAGCTCGGCGAACGTGCGGCGCGCCGTGTCGCAGGCGACCACCGTGCCGGAGTGGCTCAGGAAGTAGGCCACGGCGTCGCCGCCGTCGGACGACGCGGCGACCACCACCGAGGAGTACTGCTTCGACGCGCTGCGCTGCATGTTGGTGGCCACCACGTCGCCGGACTTGCTGAGGAAGTAGACCGTGTCGTCGGCGCCGCCCTGGGACGGCGCGTCGTCGGGGAGCAGCGCGGCGGCGTCGGGCCTCCGGGAGAGCGCGACAGGGCCCTCCCACGAGCCCCTGGACGAGTCGAACACCGACATGGACAGGTCGGGGAGCTCGTCCGCGAAGAGCGCCACGCGGTAGGGGGAGCCGTACATGGCAATGGCGTGGAGCCGCGGCGCGCCGCCGTGGGCCCCCGGCGGCGAGGGGAGGGCACGGCTCGCGCCGGTGAGCGGGTTCGCGACGAGGAGCTCGCCCGTGCCCGGCGCGCGGTAGAGGACGAGGCCGCCGGACGACGCCACCGGGACGGCGGCGTCGGCGCCGCCGTCGCTGCCGCCCGGCGCGGCGCGGCAAGGGATCCAGGAGCGGCCGGCGGCGTCGAAGGCGAGCGGCGGGCGGGGGCGGGCGCCGGAGAGCATGAGGAACCACGGGTCCCGCGACGGGACGCGGGCGCAGGCGCGGAGGAACGTGGGCGACGCGGCGGCGGCGCTCCAGCGGCGGCAGACGGCGCGGAGGCGGAAGAAGGTGGCCGGCGGGAGGCGCGCCAGGACGCGCTCCAGAACGTCGTCGTGGAGGTCCCCGAGCCCACGCGGCGGCGGGCTCCTGCGCTTCCTGCTACTTCTCGCCGCCATGGACGCCATGGAGGAGGAGGAGGAAGCTGTTTGTGTAGGCGTTGACACGCAGACGCGAGGAGAGAGAGAGAGTGTGTGTGTGTGTGTGTGTGAATCTGTGAAGTGAAAGGCAGCAGCACGGCTGGCTCCGCTATTTATATGACGACGACTAGTATAATGATGCATGTATGCATGTCTTAAAAAATATGTAGTATAATGATGTAAAATAGTATTATACTATACTCCGTTTCATAATGTAACACTTTCTAGCATTACTTATATTCATATAAATTTTAATAAACCTAGGTATATATATGTGTCTAGATTCATTAATATTTATATGAATGTGGATAATGCTAGAAAGTCTTACATTATAAAATGGAGAAAGTAGTTTTTTAGATAATGAATAGTATTATACTTCATCCGTTTCATAATGTAAGTCTTTCAAGTATTGCTCATATTTATAGAGATATTAATGAAAGACTTACATGAATATGAGCAATGCTAGAAATTCTTATATTATGAAACGGAGGGAGTAGTTAATTATTGTATAATATTACGTTCGACGAGTATAAGGGTGCATGTATGCATGTCCACCCAGCTCAAAAAAATACTACTGCATTTCAGACAGCAGAAAATTTAAGTACTCCCTCCGTTTCATATTATAAGACGGTAGATTTATTAACTTATATGTGAATATAAGCAATACTAGAAAGTCTTATAAATATGAAACAGAGGAAGTACTCCCTCCATATTTTTTTTTGTTTGACATTGGTTAGCTAAAAAGAACTAACCAACGTCATACATTTGTACAAAGAGGTAGTAGTATTTAAGTATTTCCCGGTATTTTAGACTGCAAAAAAATTATGTGCTCAGTTGGATGTACAAATGTGCAATTTACAGGTCCATATTATTTTTAGATGCTTTATCGGATTATTGTCGCATATTATTTACTGTGTACCATTAAAAATATTGTTTTTTAAAAAATTACTGTATTGGTTAAATCCCTTGTTCCCATGTAATCTTTTGTTAAAAAATA
Organism: Oryza sativa Japonica Group; assembly: GCF_034140825.1. Classification (NCBI taxonomy): domain Eukaryota; kingdom Viridiplantae; phylum Streptophyta; class Magnoliopsida; order Poales; family Poaceae; genus Oryza; species Oryza sativa. Next base: position 16,527,763 of record NC_089037.1, read on the forward strand.
CTGAATTTCGAAGAACCAAAAAGGTTTTGAAGAGAAAAACAAAGGTCTCTTTTGGGTATTCCGGAGTTCACTCTTTAAAAATGTTGAGAAAAATCACTCGTCAAATTAAATTCAACATTTTTTTTGGAACGTGAGAAGAAAATTCAATTGTTCAAACCATTGAGTTGTAGACGTACGGTAGATCCTGTTTAGAGGGGTTCTAGCATCTGTAGTCTAAATTCTTGTCTACGTTCTACAAATACAATATACATAGTTATAGAATCTAAAAAGGTAAACTAAATATCCATCAATTGCAGTCAAATACAGTGACGTAGATATGGTCGTTGTAGCGCAGCGTGCGCGAGTTTTGATGGAAGACCGTGAACCGTTTGCTTAAAAATGCGGGGAGGTGCACGCACATTCGAACGCAGCGTTTGGCTCGTAGCATGTCTACGCATCGTTCCACGTGGTGTGACCTGCCGCACTGCACTGCTCTCCGCTCCTACTCTATGCTGCCATAAAATATTTGGATAATAAAATAGCCTCGTATTGTAAGGAGAGACGATGTGGGCCTAGATATATTGAGCTACCAGAAAATCCAATAAATACCATGAACAAACGTATTATTTCAAAAAAAAATATCATCAACGAACATAAAATATTGTGTTTTTCTTATTCATTAGTTTTTCCTTTCCTGCAATGCAATTCAATGGGCCGTAAGGAAATTGTGGTTTGCACACGACTAATAAATAATTATACCTCTCAAAATATAATTAAAAATATATTTATTCCTGGCCACGAATCTAAGCAGGTATCAGTAAATACGCAAATTTCTAAATAACTATTCCTGAAGAAATAACATTATATTTTTTCCGATCGATTTCATCGTATATGCAGAAAATATCCAGGAAAATATATAGTGTAAACCCATCACGAGAGTGAAAATTTAGAACTTACCGTTGGATAAAAATGAACGTTCGAGATTCGTCTACGTTCCATGAGTTCTAGTAAAATTTTTACTCATGAATGAATCCGCGAGTAAAATTTTATCCGTGATGACGTAGACGAATATCAAATGTCTATTTTTTGATTTAACGGTAGTTTTCAGATTTATAGATACGTGCCCCGTATATTTTTCCCATATGTTGTGTGCTCGTAAGCACAGATGGATAGCAACAAGGAAAAGATGCAGGATGATGGAGAGGGGGTTTGACCTCTGCTGCTGCAGGAATCTGCACGAATTCCAAGGTGACTAAAATACAAGTGTCATTGGCATGTGAAAGGTGAAAAAAAAAAGCTTGGAGAGGGAGGGAAGAGGAACACACATGCTCGTCGTCTCCCCATGCATGTCGCTGCTCTGCTAGGAGTAGATAATCTAATTAGATAGACGTACTACTATTTTTTTTTGTTGGGAGTACTACTATTTTATAAACCTAATCTCTCCGGGGGGCTCAGGCTAGCTGGAACTTTTGCTTTTGGCCTAGACGTGCAACCAGCTGCTGGTCCCTGTGTAGTGGTACTAGTATACGTACGAGATTTTCCTTTAGTTAATTAATTACTCAGATCAATTCAACGCAATAGATGTGTAAAGTTTAATTACTGGGGTTTAGTACTACTGGTCTACTGCTGCTATGAAAGTGTCAACTGGGCGCGCGTGTGACGTAGTACTGTTTTACTGCTACAGTGGTAACGTACGTGGAGCCTATAATATAATTGCGGGGACAAGCATGCGTACATCTTGCTTTTCTTAGGAAAAAATACATAACGCAATCCACGTATAATAAATACTTGAGAATTATCGTTGGATTTAAAAATAGACGTATGAAATTTGTTCACATCATTTTGAGTAAACATTTTACTCGCGAATTCAATCATGTGTACTCTTGATGTGGATAAATCTCGTGCGTTTATTTTTAAATCAACGATAGTTTCAGGTTTTCCGCTACATATTTTTCTCTTTTTTTTCTGCACGTATATTCATCTGCGAAGTGACCAAACCGACCACCGAAGCCTGCAGTGTGTTGTGTAAAAAACAATTTACTCACTGATTGATGATCTCTCTTTTCGCCGGGGATCGCATGCAGGCTGTACGTACTCGATCCCTACACCCCGTAACTACCACTAACTCAAATACTCAACGGGATTAGGAATTTTGAGGGCGGGTGATTTAATAAAATGAATTAAAGCGGAGGAGAAGGTGAAAGTTAATTGCATGTATATATGCGTGCGCGCCATGTACTTTCTCCGTTTCATATTATAAAACTTTCTAGCATTGCCGACATATATATATATATATATATGTATATATATATATATATATATATGTATGTTAACGAATCTAGATATATATGTGTGCCTAGATTTATTAACATCTATATGAATATGGGCAATGCTAAAAAATCTTATAGTCTGAAACGGAGGTACTATTAGATAACATAAAAGGAATGGTTGCATGTTATATTTTAGAATGTAGAGAGTATAACTAGTCAATTATTATATTAATTCTCACGTTCTTATCAATTATATTATTAAAACCACCTTTTTAAGACAATACATTTGTTGTGGAAACTAGAAATTCTCACATTAATCGGAGAAAATTTTTTAAGTAGAAATACAATTTAGAAATAACTGAAATTCGAAAAAAGGAATATTGAACAAACAATCCATTTATAACACAATTACATAATACGAGATTGATTAAAATTAGCAATAAAAGATAAAATAAATTATAAAATTACAATGATAAAAATACAGAGTTTAAGTAGGTATACAATTTAGTTTTAACTGAAATTCAAAATAAAAATAAGACATATTGAAAGAATAATCCACCTAGAACATATATAGCATGAATTAATTAAATCTCAGAATAAAAGTAAAATAAATGCTGAAAATTAAAAAAAATAAAAATAAGAGTTGAAGTAGGAATATAATTTGGAAATAATAAAAAATAAGAAACATTGAAAAAACACACAATCTATCTAGAACAAAATACGAGATTAATTAAAAATTAGAATTAAAAAAATAAATGCTGAAATTAAAAAAAATGAAAATGAGAGCTCAACTAGGAATACAATTTAGAAATACTGAAATTCAGAATAAAAGAATAAGAATTATTAAAAGAACTGTTTACATAGAGTTCTATTAATTGTTTATATTCATAGTACTGGTAATTATCATATCACATCCAATTTTATGTTCTTATATTTTGAAACGGATGGAGTAGATAAGTTGTTGCAGAGCTAACAGCATGGAGAATTGGGACACTTCCAATTTTGCAAATAAGCTCGTCGTGAATGGACAAATTACACTTTTTCTTAACATTTTGTAGAAAAGAACTTAGAAAGAATAGAAAAAAAGCAATCGAAGAAATCTCTTTCTTTGGCCTTCGTCACCAATGGAAAAGATTTGAGGCTCACTTTCACGTGGAGGGTGAAACCAGGTGAGCTTCATGAGGTGGCACCATTGCTCAATCCCTAAAGGGGCCTCCCACACATGGAGGTTGAGGTGTTGGCGAGCAAAATGAAATTCAATAACACCACTCTAGATTTCCACCATTGTTCTTGAGAAGAATCGGTACAAAGACCATAACTATTCCAAAGATCACAACTAGATGTATTTCATCGGTGAAGAAAGTAGAAGAAGCATGGCGTGTTGCATAAGAAGCCAAGAGGTGTACTTAATTGGGGCCTCAATGAGTGGGATGTTGAGGCCTCCTTGGCACAACTTGAAAACTTCAGCCACCTAGTGAAAATTTGTCGCCGGAAATATAGCATGAGGTTGTCTGCCTTGGAAAGACCTCATGGGAGATGTTGATGTAGGCCGGCATAAATTTGTTTGCCCAGATCTAGAGGCACCCTGATAGCACCCGGGAGAAGAAGCCTAGCAATGGAGTGAATCACCTCCAGGGAGAAGGCCAGTGCTCACCCAAACGCTAGGACGAGACCGACCGACGCCAACGACCACCTCAAGAACCAAAAGGGTAAAGACCACGGTAAAAACCTGAACCAACGGGAGAATCCGACTACTGCTACTACTAATACTGGAGGAACCTGACCCCTCTTCCAGCCTTCACTAGTAGAGCCATTGGAGGGGAGAGAGAGGGGTAGGAAGGAATACATTTTACTGTAGCGAATAGCCGTGGTTGCTGTTTCTCCCCTTGGCCTTGGTTAATTTTGAGCGGTAATGGCATCGTCATCTTTAGTGGAGTAAGGGTGTGTTTAGTTCACACCAAAATTAGAAGTTTGGTTGAAATTAAAACGATGTGACGGAAAAGTTGAAAGTTTATGTGAGTAGAAAAGTTTAATGTGATGAAAAAAGTTAGAAGTTCGAAGAAAAAGTTAGGATCTAAACACGGTGTAAGTTACTAGTACTGAAGACCGCCTTATCTAGAATTACCAATCTAAATTACGCCTGCTCAATTGCACTCCATAGCCTCCAACATGGAATTGATCACAGAGGGTATAGCAACACCGGTGTTGTAAATCCTCTTTCTTTTTTTTTTCAAGATTTTCCCACGGGACCCATCGGTAGATCTTGCCATATGGGGAGCAAAAGAGAGAAAAAAAATTACGTAGAGTAGAAAGCGAGAGAAGGGGGAAAAAAATGCAGGTGCAGGGTCCGGGCCCGGGGTGACAGCTAGCGCACGTAGTGTAGGGCGGGGTGGTGCAGGTGCAGGAACATGGTGATTCGCGCGTGCATCGGATGTCAAAGGCGAGAGAGAATAGACGGAGTAGTGTCCACGGCTGACCATCGCCTACTCTAGTAGTAGTAGTCCAGAGGGGAGTAGTATACGCACCGCAAAGGCAAAAGGCAAAACAAAAGCAGCGAGAGAGAGAGAGAGAGAGGAGACGACACGCGCTGCCTGCCTCGCCGTGCCGGTCCCTTTCTCTGTCTCGGATCGGTCTCACCATGGAGTCCGTCCGTCCGTCCGTCCTCGTAGGGGAATCTCTCCTCCTCAATTTCTCTCTACAAACACTAGCAGCAGTAGATCAGGCTATTTTTAGTTCTTTTTTATCACATCAACACATTAACAACTAAAATCTAAACTTTACGTTGATCTAAACACAGCCTAGAGTAGTCTCTCCTCTCTGCCATTGCCAGTTGATCAGTAGAGTGGGTTGCAAACGGCCAAGCAACTGTGGGTTGGGTTGTCGTGGATGGATGGATGGATGCTTTTGCTTTACGCAAGTCAAATGGGGGACGACATCACATCGCTGCCCCTGCCCTGTCCGTCCTGCCACCCGGCCGGGGACCCCTCCCTCTGCACAACAACGACGACTCGCTCGCGTTGCACTCCATCCAACCACCCACAGCCACCGTCTCGTCTCATGCATGCTGGAGTGGAGTAGTAGCAGCAGCAGCAGCAGTAGATGCGAGGAGTACTACGAGACGGCTACTGTACTACAGTGTGCTATTGCTACCGCCCACATCTCATGCTCGTTGATTGGAGGGTACTGTAGCAAAGTCACCGTCTACAGTCCGTACATACCTAGTGTACCGTGTACGCGACCCCTTCCGTCGCAACATGCCCATTCTTGTGTCCTCCCTCTACCAGTACTCGCATTTGCAGATTTGCTAGTATGCTGTACCTCTAGCACAAATACCACTCTTACTAAGGGCATGTTAAGTTCCCCAAAAAGAAAATTTTTAGGTGCCACATCGCATATTTGACCGAATGTTGGAAGAGTTTTCGAATTTCATAACTCGCCTAGAAACCAGGAGACGAATCTTTTGAGCCTAATTAATCCATCATTAGCACATGTGGGCTACCGTAGCACTTATAGCTAATCATGGACTAATTAGGCTAAAAAAGATTCGTCTCGCGATTTTCTCCCTAACTGTGCAATTAGTTTTTTTTAATCTATATTTAATGCTCTATGCATGTGTCTAAAGATTCGATGTGATGTTTTTGAGAAAAAAAATTTAGGGAACTAAACCAAGCCTACCAAATTCACAGCTACTCCTATCTATTTTTCATAGTAATACTATCTATATGCCCTAATATATGATGCTGGTTATATTTTTGCTCGCCATCATGTAAAAAGAATCAGAGAGTGTATTTTTGCTCGGCGTTCGTATGCTTTTTGTTACAACTTACTTCACATGCTTTGCTTTGGTGTTATTCCATCTCGCGGGGAGTTCTGTTTCTTTTTTTTTCTTTTTTAAAAAGGGCTGGAAGCCCCACATTTCCATTACCAGAAATTAGGTAATTTTACAAAACAACATGACCTTACATCAAACACAACTATCACATGTTTTTTGGCATTAACAAGGTGCCATCCCACAATATTCTGCCAAAATTAACCTTCAGCTAAGAAACCACACGCTGCACGGCAAGGACTCAGAACCAAGATTGGCTTAAGGCAAGGACATAGAACACCCAAGGATCGATTGGAAGCAGAATTTCCAACAAGGATATACAAACTCTTCTGATCTTCATCGTCTTCTATTCCAGTCTTCTTGCACAAGTCCTCCATCCAAACCTCAAGTTGAAGATCTCATTTACCACATGTTTCATAAGACCCGTCCCAACGATTGCAAAATACGTACCTAGCATTAAGTGAAAACGTGGGTTGATTAGCTTTGATTTATTATGCAACTTTGGTTAATATACATAGGCTACAGTGAAATCCACTATTTTGTTTTTTATTTAATTTTTTTTAATGTGAGGCCTCATTTTGTGTTTCACATCGGGGACTTGAATTTTTAGGTATATGACTGTGGGAAAATATACCTACCAATCTCTTTAGACAAATCTATCTAAATAATTTAGCCTTGTCCCGTTTGTCTTTTGTCTTATCAGCTACAACCAAAAATTGAATTTTAAAACCCAATATTTAAGTTGATTGTGAGATTTTTTTTCATTATAGTCTATTAATTATATTAATTTTTAAATCACTAAAAACATAAATATAAAAGTTTTACTTATAAATTACTATTTTTGGTTAATTCATTCGATTTTTTTTCATGGCTTATCAGCTGTAGAGGTATCGACGAGTTACTTAATTTCTAAAATCAAACAACCTATTACATATCTACATAAACACCCACAAGTACATGTAAAAAAACATACGAGGTTATGCCTCGGTTTGTTCCAAAAAAAAGCAGGAACTGGAAGCATAGGGGTAAGCTCTTTATCTTGCACCATCTATATATTGCTGGCAAGAATAAATGTATATATATTTTTACTATTTATTGCATAGTAAAAAAATAAATTTATAGACACCACATATGTGCATTTGCATGCATGCGGTGGCTGCTGCGGTTCGTCTTCCCTTTTGTTTTTCTCCGTCTTTTCCTTTTGCAGAGTTTCAGTGCGAGCAGGAGATGCTACTAGTGCCTGCTGCTGCAGGCTCCATCTATCTTTCTTGGTCTCGGGTAAATCCTGGCCGGATGCGTCTGTCTTCTTCCTTCACCAGATCGATCTTCATCGCGGTATATTGTGGTAATATTGCCGCCTGCTGCAACTCCCCAACCAATGGCGAAGCCTAGTCAAATATTACTGTATACATTACTCCATATTTATATTTCAGTGGGATCATTTCTCTAGCTAACGATGTTATTACTATGTATAGAAAAAATATGCCAATTAGTACCACTATAATTTTCTTGATAAGATGAAATAATACTGTGTTATTATTAATAAATAATGCATATATGAGGAAATAGATATCGTACCACAGCGAAATTCTTGCCAAATACATCTGCAAACATTGTAACCAACAATGCAGGGCTCTGCAATCCCCAGAAGCCTCATGGCCCAAGTGTGTTTTTTTAAGAAAATGATGCCCCAAACCCAAATACAGATTTCCATCCGCTGTTCAATATTTTGACAGTCCCATCCAAGGTACGCGGGAATTACCCACCATAAAATTATGTTAAACATGGATAAACAAGAGGGTAAAATTTTTTTTGCAACGGCAAAAATGGATGTTTCTATTTTCTTATACATTGTATATTATATCTCAGTGCGCTTACTGATCTATATGATGTGCAGAAAAATATTTATATAGTCCTATACAACACTGGTTGAATTCTATCTAGAGCATCCAAATACTTCAGCTAACATTTGTACACTTGATCTTCCCAAATAATAAATAGGGAATCAAAAAGGCACCATATAAATAGCGCTACCCAATCGAAATGAGCAAAATTGTAATGAATCAAAATCTATACACGTCACCCCAAAAAATGGGTCATTTAACGAGTACTTCCCTGCATTTAAAAGGTCACAATGTTTCATGACCTCGTTGAGAGAATTTAATCGTTATCTTGGTTGTTCTCAGCCCCTTGCTTGCTAGGGACTACTGCTGGAGGTGACCACTGATCTGGAACAACAAGAAAGTAAGTCGACATGGCTTTTCTGAACCTCATCTTGTACTGCTTCGGTGATATTACTGTAGGTGCAACATTCTTTGGTCCGCCCAATATTCCTGAGGTTTTCACCCATGTCTCTAGATGTTTGTCCCATGTATATTGCCTCATAAAATCTATGATGCCCATCACAAGTTCATGCTTCTTCTCATCAACACCAACAAGTAAAGAGTAATCCATTACACCTATGGACTGCAGCAAAGTTGCCAAATTACATCAAAAGTTGCACCGACAAATTGCAAGGTCAAAAGCATGCCATATAAACTCAGCAGGAATTATCAGGCAACAGCACATATTTAACAATCGAAAGTAGAAAACTGTCAAGATGAGGCACCACCAACTGTAAGCAAACATTGCATCAATGCTGACCATTTCCTTTTTTTTATGCATAGAATTCATCTGCATAAAAGAATTGCGCTGCTGGTACAAGGCAAGCCCCCTATGTTTTAGAAACGGATTGCATTGGGTCCAACAGGTTCTCATATTTCATATTGTGATCACATATTTCCAACAGGTTCTCTACTAGTGCTTTTCTTCTATTTTTTCAGTCAAGAATTCAAGATAATACTAGACTCCTTTACCAACATGAAGAATGTGTAATTAATTAATAAAAGCAGAGAAGAAGAGTCTTAAGGAGAAACAAAAACAAGAGGCACATTTAAAATTTGAATGAGTTGGCGAATATCTTGAGCTAGATTACAATAATACTTACACAAGCCAGCCGATCTGTTCCAATATCAATTGTATCCTGATGCATACATAGCATTACCTGCCAGAGAGTCACACCTCCCTAGCATAATTTGGACTATTTTTGTTATTATCATAAACTTTATATGTTTCTCACAAAATAATTGTGGTTAATGTTAAAAAGGCATGGTGTAATGGGTATGATTTTCTAAGAATGTCACCTTAAAGGGTTACAGCAGAAACAACCTTAACGAGAACTACTAAGTTCTATAGTTTCTCCATCCAAAAGAGCCTCTTTCTACTTTAAGCTCTATATTTCTAGACATTCTGGTAGTTCGACCGTGATTTTTTTTGGTTTCGGTATCTCTGGAATATGAGTGGGTGACTTGTTAGAATTTGCTCCTATTGATAATACATAGAAAGGGCCTGTTATCTCTATCAAGATGATTCTAATTCGTCGGATATTATTTATTCTAGTATTTGGAACACGAAATAGATAGAATGGATCAAGAAAAAAAATGAAACTATGATTCATATTAACTATTCAGACCTCACAACCAGACTGAAAAAAATCAAGTAGTTCTTAATAAAAAGAAAAAAAGAAAAATTCTTCCTTCCAATTTTGTTTGCCCAAAATTGGGATTTTGCATGGATTTGCTTGATCTAGATGTAAACTAGAATGCCTTCTCATGGTAAGTGCAAATCCTCGAATGATGAATGTATATAGTATCTAGAAAATACAAATGTCAACATGTAAGCACTTAGCAGTAAAAGCCCGATTTATACTCACAGCAAGGAATGCAGTATCATTCCAAACGGCTCTCTCTAGCAGCCGCTTTGCCTTGTTCCCAACAAAAATGGGGGAGGTTGGCATAGCTTCAAGTAAGTTCTGATCAAGAAGTACTTTATTGCTACCATTTGAGTCGGGGTTATATCTTGATCTTGTAGATCCCTTTAAATCATACAATCTTGTCACATGACGTTCAAACAGAAGATTTTCCATCACTAGAACATCCATCTTCATCTCCTTTCCACCTTTCAGGCTCTTAACCTATGTGACATCATAGGATTAGACTCAGTAAAAAAAATCTCACAAAAGGTACTGAAGATTAAAACAAATGTTATATACAAAATCCAAAAACAGCACTGTTAACAAGATAACTTTAATTCTGGATGCAATAGTGAGATGATGCTTTCAATCCTTTGAAATATATAGGAAGGTTGCGACTACAGAAAAATCAACGAAGCTTGGATTCAGTGTCTCGATCAATTTAAGTCTGTCAGATCATTCATTGGATGATTAGGATACACTCCCTCCGTCCCATAAGAAACAAACCTAGGACATAATGTGACACATCCAGTACTACGAATCTGGACAATCCTCTGTCCAGATTCGTAGTACTAGAATATGTCACATCCTATCCTAGGTTTGTTTTTTATGGAACGGAGTGAGTAGTTAATACCTTGGTAGTATTGAGAAACTTGATTTGGAACAAAAATGAAGTTTTTGCAGGTATCGATTGCTTACATAAATTTTGCTCTAAAAATAAATGCCAATAGTTATAAAACTTTCCAGTATCATTTGATCATCTTTTAATTTAATCAAGCAATAAACTATGCCAAGTTAATTTTATTAGTATTTAGTACTTAAATACTCCCCATGTACCAAAATATAGACCGTTATCAACGTTTTAACAGTCTCCAATGGAAGACTTTGATTATATATTCTAATAGCAGTACATATTAAAAATTATATATGATTGAAGTATATTGCAATACAAAAATTTATCAATACTATTTTTACGCAGCTTTACATGTATTAAAGTACCAAAAAGGTAGACGACTACAATTCGGGACACTGCTCTCCCACGACTGTCAAAAAATTACTAGCAATCATTATTTTTTTACTGTGATACCAATTATTTTTTATGAGCAGGTTCTGCAATCAGAAAAATGAACTTACCTGATAAATACCAAGAATTTTCGCAATACAAGTAGGACTGCCAGTCACAATTGACTCTGAAATATATCCAAAATACTCTGGAGCAAATTTCATGAAAGACTCTAATTCGGTCTTGGTAACCTGCTTAATTATAAATCTATCGTCGAGTGATTTTGCGAAGAATACATTGCTTTTTCCTCCTCGAGCACCCCATTTCTTGCAACGACTAAGTGACCTGACAAAATCACGCTCTGATGGGCAGCATATTCTCCTCAAAGCATCAAATTGTTTTGCATAGTAACAAATTACAGTATACTTCACTTGTCCTAAAGGACCTTCATCTCCAAAATTCACCTTTATGTGACTTGCTTTTCTGTATGCGAGTGGATCTGAAGGGGATGGATTCTTGCCTCCTGACAAATAGAGGATATTGTCCTCTGTAGAAACAAAACTTCTTAGAAGTTCAGAAGCAGTTTCATCCACTGATTCAGTTAATGAAGCACCTCTCAAATCAGTTACTGAGAGTGAATTATCTGTTGTGTCGCTTTCCAGTTCATCTGATAGCTGAAGATGATATTCATGGGAAGCAAGCGCATAGGAGATGATGCTAGTAGGTTCATCATCATAAATCCCAACAACAGTGTCATTAACACCAATTGGAAAGAGAAATTTGGGCCCAACCTGGCGCTCCACCGTCCTAAGAAAAGAAACATGAACAGGAGTATATTCATTGAGAGCATCAAACCTGTTTGAGCGACACCACTGCTTGTTTAGAGCACGGTAAAGTTGTAAGAAAGGCATCCCAAGCCAGTTGGACTGGTCCTCTGCACTATCGCCTAGCTTGTTCAGGAAGACAGAGGCATATGAAGGTGTATCAGTCACATGTTCTTCTGAATCCTCTGAGGATGCCACACAATCTGGTACTATCGCACTGCTAGGGACAGGATCATTTTTACCTGTCCATTTTGCATCAAGCGCATTAGAAACATCCAATAAACTGGGAAACTGTCCTTCTGAAAGGGTGCGTCGAGCTACAATATCAGATTCCAGTGGAACAGACTCCACATTAATACTGACGCTGCTGTGGAGAGGTGTTTTGCTGCCCCTTTGGATTAAATCAGATTCACTTATGGCTATTTGCTGGTCATGGTTAGGACAGCTATTACATGGATCAACTCCTGGGCTATTCCCGCCATCAATGCTCTCCTGAAGGCACTCAACATATTTATGATCTTTAAAGGAAGCCTCAGTTGCACTAATTTCACTTTGAGGCTTTTCTATGGCATTTTGCTCAGCAATACTACCTATAGACTGGACCATCTCTTTATCAGCTGGCTTGAAGTTATATGGTTCTTGATGACTTCTATCTGACCTTGCAGCAGATATCAGTCTTTGATCCCACAAGTAAGAGTGGAAGAGTAATTGCCTCCTCAACCTATTGATCTCAAGAATGTCTGGTTGAATTTTCTGCGTCTCCTTTTTGATAACTTTATTCAGACATCCCTAATTAGCGAAAATAGAAAATCAATCAAGCAATAAAAAAAAACAATGCATACATCCAGGTAAGAGGCATGCAACAGCAAAATTTCCGCATAGAACGTATCTTGATTCTTGCCTTACTGAGGATGCATATATGGTTGTATATAATATAAGCACTTCCAGGGGTTTTAGCAAAGATTAAGGTTGAGTAGAAAAGACTATGATGCCCCTCATTAAATGAGGGATGGTTGGTAGTAAGATGGGAAGAAAATTAAATGAGGGGTGGTTGATGGAACAAAGTATACGCAAAAGTGCTTATATTTCATTACGAATTTCAAATGCTAGAAGTGCTTATATTCAAACAGGGGGAGTACTATCCATAAGATGCTGTTATGTTAAGAACTTAAGATTTTTTTTTTTTTGCAGTCGCTACTATGCCCAAACCAAGATATAGCAAGGTAGAACTGAGTTGTTTTTGTTAGAAATGTCCCTCAATAATCAATAATCAGATTAAACCTATAAGATCGAACATCTAAATATCCAATTGTTTTGAAACAAAACGGCTTTCCTGTTTGCTTCTAAACCCCAAAATCAAGAATATGTATTCTAGAAATAGCAGAGTTGGGTATTCACTTGTCGGTAATATAATTTTGCTAAATGACACATCTACAAATGCTAGATCTTCCCGACCTTGTACATAAAATAATCATGTTATAGTACAGTTCAAGTATGTATGTGGCTACTTGCACAACTGCACATAAAAGCATGACCTTGGAGGCAGACCAGTGGTGTGCCTATCCCTTGACTTGGAAGTAAAAGTAGATTTAAATTCAACGATGGTGCAATAAAGTCTAATCTAGAAGGAACTATACCTCAAATTCTAACTTCTCCCTTCGAAGAATTCCTTCAAGGTCAACAATGTGATTGCCGCATTCCATGTTAAGAGAACCACTATGAGCCCTTTTGTCAGAGTGCTGATGTAAAGCCCGTGATATTTCATCAAAGAGAACCTTTGCACGGTCAATAACCTGCCAAGATTTGGTGAAAAATGAAAATCTCAGCAATCTAGGAATAACAAGGAGCAGTTTTGCCATAAGGACCAACTTTTGGACCAAGAATTTGAAAAGAAGTTCAGCTAACTTAGGAACTTTAGATTTATTTTCCAAACCTACTATTGCTGCATGCTACGCACCTCATTTGCTTCTTTTTGTATCCAATCCAAAGGCTGGTGACTGAAATCAAGTTTATAAGGCGGTACATGAATAGAATGAACATTAATTGGCGCATATCGGAAGCATGCCACCATTTTTCCAAACCTGCAAGCATAAGTATGTGAGAAACCAAGTGCTCACAACATTGAATTCCAGATGAGATTTTAAGCCACTCTTCAATAAACTAACTGAGTTTAATCAAGAAAACTATATGTAGACCACTTACCCATAGAACCGAAGGCAGTCCCTATGGAGAGAGTGACCACAACTGGCTACCCTACTTGCAGCTGCATGATTTGAAAAGCTAAGTTCCAAAAATTTACCAAGTGACAGACCCCAAGCAGCATCAGACATGACAATCCTTAGAGTTGCTGGTGGAAATCCATTGCTCCAAGGGCACTTTAGACATCTGTGCCACATCCAAATCTTCCCATCCCTTTCCCCTGGCAAAACGAATTCTGTATGTTTTCTAACTGATATCGTTAGACTTCCCTGCTGATGTGTGTAGCAATGGACATGAGCTTCAGGTGGTTTGTCGCAGGAAATGCACTGATAACCCTGTATATATCCATACTAAGTACTGTAAGACACGTGCAGTACAGTAAGCAAGAAGTTAGAACAACAAGTATAAGAAAGAAAAAAGGGGGAAACCTGATTAAATAGGCAGTCACGCAAAAACCTTCCAAGAGGCTTGTCAAAGTTACCATAATACTTTATGCGTAACATATGTGAACGCTCACAAATAGTTCCTTTCCAGACACATCGTATGGATAATGCGACTAAGATGCTCTGATGATCAGAAGCCATAATTTCTTCCTTATTTGATGTGCTCTCATGTCCTTGATTAGTTTCTTGATTTTGTACAGCAGTACTAGGCACTGGTTGCACCATCACCACATTGCTGTTTGTGACATTTTCCACATTAGCCAAATCAATTGAACCATCAAAAGGCTCCTTTAGATTAGCAAAATTAGTGATGTTGGTGCTGGCCTCAGATGTGCCATGATGACAACTACCATTTGAGTTGGCTAAAACTGTCGTCATTGTCTTAACATCTGACATGGTTGAACCATACTCATGATAATCACCAGAATACCAATTTTTCTCTAGAGTAGAATATGTATATGAATGATCCATAAGTACACCAGATGTTGTAGCTGAAGTTGCAGTTGCCTTCTCTATTCTATCAACTGTCTTGCTGTTCAAACTACCGCCGTTAGCAGACCAAGTTCCAGAAGAATGAGAGAAGGTAGTTCGAGTTTGAGTAGTGCATTCATTGGACACTGGTGGAACATCTGTTCCACCTGGGTCAGTTGATCTAATAGAGCCTGCGACAGGGTGCTCAAAACCATCAGTTGTTTGCCGGCTGTTGGAAACATTAAACGTGAAACCTGGCACTGTTGAAATAGAGCTGTCTGCAGTAGACCGGCTATCTGGCAAGGCTACAGTCAATGGAGATTCCAATGGAATTTCTGGTAGGGTAGCACCTTCATCTGCAAGGAAAGATGTTTCCAAGGCCAGGTGATATGCTGCAAATATGCCATATTGTACCACATGCTTTATTTTCTTTAGCTCATCCATGCTACCACCCTTCAGCAGAACCTGCAAATTACATGAGCAAAAATAATGGGTTTCAGGGAAAGATTACATTTCATTATTGAGTAAATTGCACTTTGCACAGGTTAGATTGACTTTTGTTTCACTTTGCAATGTGTTTAGTTACAATTTTCACTTTACACCAGGGCTTACCAAAATATCTTTCAAATAACACCACCCTTTGAGTTTGGGCTTGCTGCGAACGGCATCCACGCTGTCCTAGTTCAGCCATGCTGGTGATGTGCCAATCGAAGCGCTGGGAAACAACCACGATCTGCTCGGTGCCGAGCACAATGGTAAGATGGTCAAGGGAGAGAAAGCTACTCATAATCTCATACGTTACAGAAGCAATTATTCTGCTCGTAGGCCTTTCCAAACTAGCGATCAGAGAGGCGCCAGATGGTCTAATTCTCTCAAAGGAAGCGGCCTATTTCTCAGGCCAGCTTTTGCGGGATTAGGCCTTTGTTGAAATAACAGTGGGTTGGGTTACGTATTTTGATGTTACGGGGATTGATTCTGCGATGGTTTTTGTAATAGCTATGGGTCAATTAGATCGACAAAGATTGGCACACTCAGTAAAAGTTTTCAGTTTGGGATAGAAATTGTGGTCAATTTCATGAATTTGGATCAGGTTTCAGATAAGTATGCGTGACGATTGATTCAGGCTCCAGTTTTCTTGAAAACAAATGCAACTGTGAACAGAATGGTGTCAGCAAACTCAACAGTTGTTTCCCACACACTTCGATTGGCACATTACCAGAGTGTTGAGGACAGCGTGGACTTGTGGAGGCAGATCGGTGCATTCGGCTTGAACCCAAACTCAATGGGTGGTTTTATATGAAGGAAAATTTGCTAACACCTGGTGTAAGGTGAGAAGTTTGGCTAAACTCAGTGCAAAGTGAAACAAGTATAAATTTACCTGGTGTAAAGTGTAAATTACTCTTCATTCATTCAATGCAAACAAACTAGGCGGTGACAGAAAAAAAAAGTTTAGCTACATGAATTAGTATTTTATAAAAATTGTAGCAACTGACCCAACCCAAGATTATGTGTAGCAAAGGAGATAAGCTACCACTAACATCACCCTAAGTAGCTTTTTTTTTTATGCAAGGAGAACTCTTCATGCTTGTTGCCCATTTATACCAGATGAAAAAAGGGGGGAACAATTTAATACTTACAGTGCAACCTAATGGCTTTGGGCATCCTTCAAAAAACATCATGGTCTTTGGCATTTTCTTTGCTGTATTATTTGAGTTCACGGAATGTTCAACGTATTTGTCCACATAAAACAACTCACAATGACCAAGCTTCTGAGACGGTAGGAGATCAATAGAAGGAACGATATGAGCATTTGTGCAACGAGCTATTCGATCCAAAAGGGGCCTCTTTATATTTAAAACGAGTGATATGTTCTTTTCTAGTAGCAAATCCTGAGCATAGCGAGAAACTGTATGTTCAACCAAAAGCAAGTTAGGCTTTTGAGCAACAATCTTCGCGACTGCCATTTTAAGATGATCCGTTTCCTGTATATTGGAGAAAACAAGCATAAGGTCATTGAAAGCTTGATATTGTATACAAAAAATATGAAAAAGGTTCATGAACCTGCTGGAGCAACGTGTCAATGCTTGATAGCTGATTCGTGACTCGCTGGTACTCAAGAGCACCTGCTAGTAGGAGGAGACGAGGCTTCTCTATTCTGGATGTCATGCGCCTATGTGCAACATTCTTCTTACAGACTACTCCTTTTACAACAGTGCTGAAAAAGCAATTGGATGCAGGCTTCAGATAATAAGTAAACTGATTAAATGTTACATGAAGATAAGGAATTTATTGATCAAACTAATACTACCTGATGGTCAAACAATATGAAGGGAATTATATGTAAGTAGGATTAAGATACCAATAGGGATCAAACATTTACATTATGAACTGTGAAAAGACATTCACCTTTCACTACGGTGCCCACACGCTAAGCATTTGACCTTAACATATCCACCAGGATCCATGCCACCACCTTGGCTTGTGTCTGGTCTGAGAAAGTTTGCAGCTTCCCATGATACTGAAGTAACAATCTCCAACCAACCTGTTTCATCACCCTCGTGTAATGAAATATTCTCCACCTGCAACAGTTGTGAAATCAAAGCCCTGAAATGCCCATCGACAACATTCTTCATTACTTTCTTATGTTCTTCACTTGACCGATCTCTGTTTCGGAATTCACCACTACCAAAGCTACTGGATGATCGAATGCGACGCTGCTCACTATCAGCTACAGGCTCATCGTCATCGTCATCATCAAACAATCCAACTTCCATCTCATCTTCTTCATCTTCTGGTTCAGGAGGAAACCAAAAAAGTTCATTCTTCTCAAAATCCAATGGATTTGTATCAGTACTTTCAAGAGCATAAATGGACGAAGCAGCCCCACACTCAGAACTATTGTCAGGATCAGGTTCATCATCCATTTTTGTGACAGGCAATGTGCTGGGGAATCCTTGGTCAGTCGCATGAGAGGATACTTCTTTAGAAATTACATTTTCTTCAACTGTCGGAGATATTGTTGGATTATAGGATGATTCAAGCTCATCGAACTCATCTGGACCATAATAATGGTCATTATGCTGTTGATGTTGTACCTGCCTATCAGAGCAGTAAGCAGAACACTCTTCTTCTTCATCATCACTCCTGAAGAAGACTATCACACGATCAGAAATCCTTGTAACTTGCCAATTCATCAAGTAACACATAAGGTAAAAAATCAATGAATATTCAGTGTCAAACTCCTGTGAAGTAACAAAGTAAATAAAATATTTTTAGCCTTCTCAACCTTCTCTAATATAGGTCATCATAGAAGATCGATACACTTGTCTCTTGTTTTCGGGTCATTTGTCCTTGCTGCTTAAATGCGACTATGCTCATGAATAATCAACTCATTTTCTCCAATGTTAGTCTAAATAATTTAACTACTTTCTCAATTCTTGTACACAAATCTAAAACAACCTATATTTTGAGCCGCAATAAGTATTCTTTGAAGGAAGCAAAGCATATTCTACAATTCAAAATGGGTTTCATCATACATGTCATTTCATAGTAATACCTGTTTGTGTAATAGCCAAAATGAACTGAAGAAGTCTCATCTTTGTTTGAAACAGCGGACATACTTTTCTCAGGCACATGGGTGTCTAGCATATCATGACACACTTTGTCTTGGGAACTTTTGGGTGGACTAATGCTGGAAGCACGAGCCACATGTTGATAGTGTCCAGTAGAGTAAGATCCAGCTGTTGTACTAACACTATTTATGGTGATAGCTGACTTGGTGCTAAACAGACTTGCCTCAGACAAGGAAGGACTAAGCAATGGCATCATCTGCTTGTTAGCAGCGGCTCTCTCTTGCTCCCATTGCTTAAAGCAAAAGTTGCAGACACGAATTTTGTCCCCTTCATCGATATTTCTGTCAGGGCCACTTGAAGCTGGGATGGAATTTGTGGTGCACTTGCCACAAAAAATGCGACCACAACGCCGACAGTGATGCCTGCGGTTGAATATGGTGAACTGTGTGTCACAATCATAACAGACTCTGCAACTGTGATCAGGCATCCAGAAGTCCCTAGAGACATTGTCTGGGTTTGACCGACGTGGCAACCACGACGTCAAAAGCTTTACTACATCAGCAAAAGTTTTATCAGAGGCATCCATGGGTTGCTGCAATGGTACCACCTAAAAGAGCAATTCATACTTGCATCCTCATCTGCTGCAACAAAAATCTAAGAAATTAAGACGTACATTAGAACGTATTAATGCAAAAACTATCCAGAATTTAATGCATTACATACAAGATTATAGACCCACAAGAAAGCAGTTTTGCTATTTATCAGTTGCCTGGCTTTTCTTATCTATCAGTCATCTAAACTTGTGCAATATTTTTTTTTGTTGTTGTTTGATACTGGTAACAACCAACATCAAAGCTTTTTTTTTTGGTAAAATTTAGATTAGAAATTCACTACAATAAAAAAACACATAAATTTGATTTGTTGGATATTAATCTAGTGTTGAAAAGTGTTATTGATAGATAAGAAAAAGCCAGACACTTGACAAATAAATAGATGGCCCATAAAATTATTATTAATAATAATGAAAAAGTTAGCAGGAGCATAATGGAACTCTAACAAATGTAAGTTTTATATATACTGACAAATCTAACAAGGTAATCGCCTAGACTATTACTGTACACAAATATATCTCTCCATGTTTGCAAGAAAGCAACATATATCTTTCTGTGTAAATGAAGAACAAAATGGAAAACGGATTAATGAGCATTCAAGAGCCATTGTGACATGACAATACCTAAAAGTGATAATGAACAACAACACAACAATCCCTAAACAATCTACAAACTTAATTCCTGAGTTACGTGATTCCATCAGGAAAGGCGATAGAAAAAACCGTGAATTACATATTTACACACACTCCTTCAGTGTGGCAACATGGCAACAGCCCGACGGAATCAAATAATGCCAAGCAATATACCTAAGAAATATCAGGAGATCGATCAGGCCAACCACCATCTACAGACCTCGCCCCCACATTGCGTCGGGTTCCGCGGGAGCGGGAGATCGAGCGAGAAGATGGCCGCCACCGATGGCCAACACACACACACCCCACCTTACGGAGGCGACGCGAGAGCTCCCCTCCCCTCCCGAACACACCCAAGGCACCGTCTCAGCGTCCTGTACCGCCCCCCGCGCCCGTGTCGCAGCGAGGCGGCGGGGGCGGGGCGGCGGCTCGGAGCGTGCCGCTGGGCATTCGTCGTCGTCGGCGGCGGCGGCGCCAACACGCCCGCGCGCGCGGCCTACGCGGTGCAGCGCGCCGCGACCGCCGGCGGGAGAATCTTCCGGGGGGGATCGAAATTCCGCGCCGCGAATCCGGCGAGAGGAGGAGAGCGACGAACTTGGAGGAGAGAGGGAGGAGTTTTGGTTTCTGTTTTGATTTTTTTTTGGGGGGTTAAATTAAATGTTTTGTTTTGGTGGGCGTGGGGGCGCGAGGGTGACATGTGGGGCCAGGGAGGCGAGCAAGTCGCGGAGGGGCCCACAATGCGCGCCCTTTTGGAAGCAAATGAGGAGCTGCGGTTCTCCTCTTCCTCATTTTATAACACAAGGAATATTTTTAAGATACTTCGAGGAGGTGGTAAGTATACTTAATTAGTCAAATGGTGTGGGTTTAATAATGCTCGAGGAGCGAGAGACATGCCAGAATCCTGGAACATGCAATTTTGTTTTTATTATAACTCTTCTGTCAGTAATCATGTTATGTACCCATTTTAGTAATTCTTTTTTTCTAACATACTTCTTCCTTCCCAAAATAAGTGCAGTCATGGTTTTCCGCGCCCAACTTTGACCGTTCGTTTTATTTGAAAATTTTTTGAAAAATTTAAAAACATAAGTTATGAGTAAAATACTATTCATATTTTATCATCTCATAACAACAAAAATGCTAATTATAAAAAAAATTTAAATAAGACGGACGATTAAAATTGGGCGCGGAAACTTATGGCTGCACTTATTATGGGACGGAGGCAGTAGATTGCATGACAATTTTTGTTGACACAAATCCTACGGGAAAAAAAAGAGATGTTTTACCTTGAACCAGAAGACAGCATGGATTACGGTTTAATGCTACTCCTAATTGCATTGCATAGGAGAGGCGTGCGCAATGGTGGTGGTGAGGTGATTGCGAATGCGATGGGGCCGCAGCGCGCTACCTCAGCGGCGGCTGTGGGCTCGTGTGGTGGGGAAGGGAGATAGCTCAAGTTGTGGGCCCGACAACGCGTGCGCCGCGGCCGGGCTGAGTTGGGAATAAGTCCATTTTGGCTCCCTTACCTAGTGACCGGATCTAAATCGTATCGTTAATCCGTAATACCGGATATCTCGACCCCTAACTATATGAATTTAACCGGTGTAATTTGACTTTCTCGGTGGTTTTAGAGGGCAGTTTTGCTAACTGGACACCTACATGACGGTGTTGACCCGGTTTTCGTCCCACATGGCGTTTTTTTTAATTCTAATGCCACGTAAGCGTCACGTCAACACTACGTGGGATGAATACCAAGTCGACACCGCCATGTAGGTGCCATATCAACGAAACCGTCCTCCAAAACCGTTGAGGGATTCAAAGCGGGCTTATTCCCGCTGAGTTGTTGGTCGGGAAGGGCATCAATATGGGCCGGTCAAAGGGAGAAGGATGGTGATGGGCCATTAGTCCATGAAGGAAGAGGTTGGCCCGTCAGGCTACACTCATGGGCCAGAAGAAATGGAGGAGGACAGCCTGATTTTGGATTCTCTGGATTTTCATATGTGGTAAGTCAGAGGCTAACAGTTAGGGGTGGCAATTTCTTCCGTGGGCCGGGTCCCCTGCCCCCACCTGCCCCTATAGGGGTGGGTGCGGGTGACGATTTAACCGTGGGTGCGCCAGGGCCAGGGCCCTGCATTTGTGTGGGTGAGGGACGGGGGGCGGGGGGACATACCACCTGCGGGCCCGGGGGGTATATTACCTCTTAAAACATAGCCCATTAGAGGCTCAAAAAACACATCTCAGTGAAAGTCATATATAACCAACCAGCAGACCTAACCCTAGCCGACACACGGAAGCTGAGAGCTTGAGATGCACGTCGAGCGGAGGATTCACGCGCTAAGACTCTGAGAGGTATTTCTTGATCTATATTTGTGGAATGATGGATCATGAAAATATTTCTGTTTTTGCTGAATTTTGATGATGCTATTCAAGTATTCATGTATTCATGCTCTTTTCGATGATGTGTCACATGTGTGAAGTATGTACAATTTTTTTCCTTGCTAAATTGACGATCGTCTTACTTTTTCGTAGATTTGATAGAGTAGCTACTCACTGCAGGGTATTGGTCAGGTTGCGGGGCCACGCAGGGGCCGGGTTCGGGGGTCGGGGCAGGGCCGTTCCAGCCCAACCTGCCCCGTTGCCATCCCTACAAACATTAGCACAAAGCAGAAAACACAGTGAGAGAAAGAGAGACGCAACTATGAACTGCTCCTCTGGTAGTCTGGTACACTTCGCTTCTACCGTAGCGAGCAAATCAGTCTTTATCTTTCGTCATGTAGTTTGGACAGCACGATTTATATATAGTGATATTCCCGCGTTTTCTTAATGAGTTGGTAGTTTGGTACACACATTTTCTGTTTATATCCGTATCACATAGTACATACTCCCTCGGTCCCTAAATATTTGATGCCGTTGACTTTTTTAAACATGTTTGACCGTTCGTTTTATTAAAAAACTTTTGTGAAATATATAAAACTCTATGTATACATAAAAGTATATTTAACAATGAATCCAATGATAAAAAAATGTCGGTGATATGGGCCCGGGGGTACGCACAGTAGAGGGAAGTCGCCTTCCCGTTTGGCCACGTGGCTGCGCGGCTTGGCCTTCCCCCGCCCCCTCGGGGGGCGATCAGGTAGCGCTGAGGTGGCCAGGGGGCCTCGGGGTGCCGCGTCACGGCCCTTGGGCCCTCGGCGCGCGCTGCCCTGAGGCCCTCACCCAGCCACCACGTGGCAGGGAGAGTGGGTGGAGCAGGAGGCTCTGCTCCGCGCCTTCAATGCGCAGCACCCCAACCGTCCCACGCCGCATTTAATGTGGCGTGGGCGGACGTGCGGCGCCGCTCGATTGATCTATGTCAATCGAGCTTGACCTGTCTGTGACCGGTCAAAAGCGATTGGACGGGTGGCAGTGCCCTCACGTTCCGCCCTGTGTCAGGCGGAGTGGGGGCAGGTATGCCCCATCCCATCGGCACACTGCCAGGAGCGCCCCCGCGCATGGTGAGCCGCCAAAGTCTCCATACAATTAATGGGGAATGACAAGGGCGTCCCCCGTGTCATGCGGAGGACGGTGCTGGCCTTACCTAGAGACGCACAACCACCTTGCTTCCGGTTGAAGGCACGGATGGAGGTCTGATCCAGGCTTGGTGGATCCCCCTCCCATGGAGGGGTAGGTATAGACGGTGCATGTGGTATCCCCTTGAACTATAAAAGGAGGACTTCGCCCACCGAGAAAAGGGACGACTCTCAGTAACTCGAGCTCTAGAGGAAGAACAGTTAGGTTTCCCCAGGAGCTCAAGACCCCTTGTAAGAACTCATCATAATCCCACGCACAGGAGTAGGGTGTTACACTTCCCAGCGGCCCGAACCTATATAATCCCCTGTTCTCGTACACAAATTCGCAGCGATCTAATAGTTAGACCGCAAGCGAAAGTACGCTCTTGATCATCACGCCATCTCCTCCGGCCGAACTCACAAAGGGGGGTCTTACGACCACCCGCTAGAGAGGGTTACTCCTCGACAGAAAATAATTCATAATTACTTAAATTTTTTAAATAAGATAAATGGTCGAACATGTTTAAAAAAGTCAATGGCGTCAAATATTTAGGGACAGAGGGAGTATATCATTTCTCAATTTATTATTTATAGGAGTGTAGTTATTAACCCTTTTCATATTGATGCTTGTGTAGTTTATTTATTTATCAAGTTGTTTTTTTAGATAAAAGTTTTTACGCTCAGCTTTACTAAAAGCATCTACCCTATAATTCACTCAGTATTACACCTACATACTCATTCATCAAATTTAACGGACGAGAATCATCCACCGCTTCAGATCCAACGAACCATACCTCCCTCACCTCCCACCGCACACCGCTCCCACCCACGAAAACCGCATGGCGCTATCATTGCCGGCTCGCCGCTCCCTCGCTCTCCCCGCGCCGCGCCATCATCGCTGCCGCCCACGATTCGCCACCGTCCCCGCACCACGCCGCCGCCCCTCGCCTCTCCACCGCGCCGCCCCTCCACCAGCAGCCGTCCCTCACAAATCGTCACCGCCGTCATCAGCGCCGCCTCGCCGATCTCCTCTGCGCCGCCGCCCACGATTCGCCGCCGTCCCCACACCGCGCCGCCGCCGTCCACGATTAGCCGCCTCTCCACCGCGCCGCCGCCCCTCCACCAGCAGCCGTCCCTGACAAATCGTCGCCGCCGTCCCCACACCGCGCCGGCGCCCCTCGCCTCTCCACCGCGCCGCCGCCGTCCCCACTGCGCCGCATCGGCCTCCAAGTCTCCGCCGACTCCACCGAGCACGACGAGCTCAACACGAAGAGCTCCAAGAGAGGCCCCTCTCCTTCCTGCTCGGGTCGGCCGGATCTAGGAGGAGCAGAGGCTTCACCGTGGGCTTGGTAGGGATACCGGTGAGCTCTCCCCCGTGACTCCTGCCTCCTCTGGTACAGCGAAATCAGTTCTTCCTCCTCTAGGGCTTAGCTTGTTCCTTCTATTCTGATTACATGATTAGGTTAGGGCGAATTTTGTGAGGGCTTTGCTGTCTAAGATTATGCGAGTAACCAAGAACCGATGGTGATTCAAAATAAGAAAAACGATGGATGCTTTGTTTTTTTTATCTTCGACTTGGGGACTTGGGGTTGCTATTACTCGTGAGCTTGCCCTAAAATAATTGAATTCAACTAATCTACACTTTAGAGCATCTCAAATATCATGTCTTTTGTCAATCCAAATAGCACATATACTGCAATGGTTGAGAACAAATTGGATGGTGCTGGTATAATTTAAATGTTTAGAAAAAAAAAGTAATGCAGTAAACACAATGATTCATGGAATAAAATCAACAAATGGCGACGATCGCCATCTCTGAATCAATGGTAGTTTACCCCTGCTATGGATATATTTCCTGTATAGAAAATGGTTTATTGGATAATGTATTGGATGTCATATTGCCAATTCTCCATTGATTTTATAGTAATTAGAACTTCACATAAAAATGCTGATGTCATGCAATTTCAATTTTGTATACAACTAGCAAATTGCCTCGAATATCATTGGAGTAGTGGGTATGGTGGCACTGATTGCATTGATGGTCTCTTGAAGACTTTCTTTTTTCATCACTTAGCTGTCCATGTTCATTGATATTTTTTTTTGGCAGTAGTAATCATATTAAGACTATAGTGCAGTTTCCAGTTAATCAGAAGCAATCAATTGAGGGAAATTGAGACTCCCAAGACTTCCATTTTCAGTCAATCAAAAGGTTATTTTTTGTTCTCATTGACAATTTCTAACTCAAATTCTGGACAGTCCAGCACGACCTCGGCCAAGAAGGCAGCAGGTCTACGCCACCTTCTTCCCGTGCTGATGCCGTGTCTGAGCCCTACCTCACCACAAGTACTGCTCCATTTCTCTTTTTGAATCACCACCGGTTCTTGATTTCTTTGTGATCTAAATATTAAAGATGTTTATTCCATTGATTAAAGATGCTTGCCATTAGGAAATATATATATATTAGCTGCACGTTGTGTAGAACTCAAGAATGCTTAGAGGCACTCCATGCATGGGTTGTTTTAGCTGCACATGTACTGTCCGGCTGTTCAAATTTGAGCTATTTTCCAGTTAATTATTTAATTAACTCTTAATTATCTGATTCCTCAAATATTTTCCAATATAGTTATTCCTTCAACAAAATAATTGACATATCAGTTACTTCTTGCGGGTAACAAACCCACCGCCGGAGAGCACCTTTTGTTTTCTTATTTTCTTATTTGTCTGCCCTATCAAGTAGCACGCCATTTCAATACTCTTTATTCTTCCAGCAGTGCACATTATTGTGCCATTTCATATGTTAGCTCTAAATTCACATGTGTTAGCTCTAAATTGACATTATTATACAACTTCCAGCAGTATATGTCTTGCTCTGAATTTGCATGTGTTAGCTCTAAATTTAAGATGCTTGATATAGATTGTCCTTATGATGCTAGCTGCAATGACCCCATTATTTCAATGTAAAGGGGGGGGGGGGGGCACTTTACTATTATTGTTTTTTGATGTATTTAAGACGATCAAATCCTGTGCACTGAATGTTAGGGTCATTCAGTATTATTCTTTATCTTGGTGATAATCTGAAATTCCGAACTGTGATCTTCTCCCAAACAATATGCTTACATGTTCCCTCACTTTCATTTGGCACTATGCTTAAATTATTATATCGTCTCAAACATGATCTAATAAATCATTGCATTTAGCATTCGATCAGAATGAAAGTTCTTGATTAACTTGCATGTTTGATCGATGAAGCCAACAAGCTGGTGAACAATTTGATCCTTCGTCAAATTGATGCGAGGGCCCAACCAATAAACCCACTAAAGCTAACTCTCCGATTGTGTAAGAGACTTACAAAGAAACTTATGGAGCGTATGTGTTCCCAGTAAACACCATAAACTTATGGAGCGTATGCGAGGGCCACAGCTTACAGCACCCCCACCACATTAGGATTATCACCATTGAAAACACAATCATTATGGTGTTTCCAAATCTCCTAGGCTACTAAAATAATCAAAGAATTCAATCTCATCCATACCCCTTTTGGAGCAACCTTAGTGACTTTGCTCCACCATCCTAAAAACATGTTGTAGAAGACTAAGGTGCAGCCAAAACCAAACCCAATTTTGTGAAGATTAAAGTCCATACTTGTCGGATCATGTACTTTTTGCTGGCTTGAGTTACCAGATTGATATCCATCTGGAGGCAATCCACATGATTGGGAGGATTCTTGTCTTATCTAATCTTTGGTTTGGTCCTGAAAACCAACTATTTATAAGGAATTCTTGAAGAAATTTCTGACAAATCTTTCAGAAGTAAGAATTGCTACAATTAATGCAGAAAAAATCTGTTACATGGCTGTGTCTTCTGGTAGTGAAACGAAAGGTATTATTAGCAAGACTGCTACTTTTATCTGTTCTTTTATTCAGAGTTTTGTATTACCATCTTTTTCACACTAATATTTGGTTTTATTTGGCATCATCACTTAAGGGGATGTTGTTTGATTTTGATGACAAAATTAGGATCCAAGCTATTTCTGCGATTTAGCCTAATCAAATTTAAGACCATGCCTTTCTGAGTTGATATTTCAAGCAGCAGACATGCTATGCGATAAAGGTCAGCACATTGCTATTTTTCATTGCTGAAGGTTCTATAAGGTGCTTCGTGTAAATTTACGCCATGAATTTGAATTCTGATTGGACATTGGTAAAGTTTTCCATGACTAAATTCTTATGCATTTACCTTACAAATATGGATCTGCTCTCCAATTGACCACCCTTATATTTTGCATCTTTATGCATTTACTGTACAAATATGGATCTGCCCTCCAATTGACCACTCCTTTACATTTTGCATCTTACTGCATTTACTGTATAAATACGGATATTGGTAAATCCTGTGATGGCTCTGAATTGCTTGGTATCTGAAAGTAACCAGTTGATGCCAATGGGTCTACGTGCATATTTCATGATTTTAAGATTGCTAACGTGATGAAGAATTCCAAAATGGAGTTTTACCTGTGATGGCTCTGAATTGCTTGGTATCTGAAAGTAACCAGTTGATGCCAATGGGTCTACGTGCATATTTCATGATTTTAAGATTGCTAACGTGATGAAGAATTCCAAAATGGAGGTTGAACCTTCTGAGTTAATGGCTTCTTAGACAAAGCCAACTGATGTGTGAACTAAATTGAGTTTAGAACTGACTTTTATTTGAGTCGAACTATACTTCAAATAATATATTTTGTGTTAGTACCTCTGGATAGATATCGATATTTAAGAAAGTCATTTTCCATAATTCCCCTAATATTTTAGACAGAACAGTAGGCTCAGACTGCATACTATTTTCCAGAATTTTGCATTTTGATTCAGCAGATTCTTTTGTGCATTTTAGTTTTCTATGGGCTCGATTCTCTTGCAGCTAGACTTGGTCAACTAACAAATTTGCAGGCTTACATGCATGTTTAGAAAACTGAGAGAATATCGGGCACATTAGCAATTCCTGATAAGAGAAGCTTAGAATCTTTCATGGGGAGTGAGGATTTGAATTCTTAGTTTTTACCTCAATTGACAATAGAAAGATTTGTAACCAGGATATATATCATGAATTAGCGATGTTTCCTTTGTATGGACCTATGTGTAATTGATGATTTTAAAAAATACAACACTTGTGATGTTATTTTACGCATGTGATAGTTTTAAATTTGTCATGATATTTTCTTTTAGTTGTTTGACTGCACTTATAAATATCACCGTTGCGTTAGCACGGGCATATTACTAGTACAAGTACGGTACAAAAGGCAAAACAAGACAGCTGGGGGATTACCATCGAAACGAGATAGAGAAAAAGAGAAAGCAACATCCACGGCTGCTCCACAACTTCTAACGAAAATGGATACTCTAATTTAACTGTTGTGCAGTTGAGCCATTAACATATGAGCCATAATAAAATGGGACTCACATGTCAGTGACTTAACTCCATGTGCAGTTAAGTCAGAGGATCTGCTTCCAACTACTAACACGCCAAGAACTGGTGGTGTGTGTCCCAGGGTTTTCCATAGCAAGATAAACACCGACACAAACTTACGGTATACAGAGATCTCCCTATTCTAGAGAAACTGAACACTACGATGCTCCATCCCCCTGAGTTTCAAGTATTGTTTAGTACTCTCATCTCATGGATATTGGCATGCATTGACTCCTTTAAAGCATCCAAATCTTATTCTAGCTTCAGAGGCACCAGACTTCTCATGTTTTTGCTGGTATTTTGGTACGTCATCCATATTTGAATCAGTTTTCGGTTTTAATTGAAGAATCAGTTTTAACTGAATATGATTTTTTGGCCCGTCTATTTTTTTTCACCGTTTTTTTATGTTCGATTAGGCTTTTTTTATCCACTTGTGCTTATGGATTGGGCCCGTTTGTGTGCTGTGCTGCAGAGATACAGGCCGAGCGTAGGGAGGTATTGAACTAGACTAGGGCTGAAAATGAAGGGAAGCAGGCTATGTGAGTTGGGCCTGCAACTCTACTTGTGCTCGTGGCTTGGGCCCTTTTGTGTGCTGGGCTGTAGAGATTCAAGCCGAGCGTAGGGAGGTATCGAAAATAACGTTTCGGCTTTTTTCAATTATAATGTATAGTGATCCCAATATTTCAATTTATTGTTCGGCTTCCAATAGTTGAGGCATCACGAAAAAAATGTCTTTACCCGTTGCAACGCATGAGCATTTTTTCTAGTAATTTAATAACAAAAAAATATTTTTGACGTTTGCATTTTTTTTTAAAAAAAAGAGCTAAATGATCAAATTTAAAAGTAACTAGTAGTCGCTGTCAGGTTTTTAAAAACTGCGAGACGGAGACGTTCAAATATATAACAATTTCTAACCTTCAAAATTTATTTCAAAACTAGGATGGTAGCCCGCGTATTTGCGCGGGCATGTATATCGTAGGCTATATTTGAAAAACTTACCAGGAATGAATATCAACCATACTTGCCAAACTTCAGAAATATGTTTTCTTCATAAATTTATTTGCCGACTTTGCTTAAATAACTTTTGTTAGGTATCTGTTAACTTTCTACTATGTAATATTTAATGCATCCGTATACGTAATTATCATTTTCTTCTTCACCATTTAAAATGGAGATAGACTTAGTTCGTTTAGAAAACATGTGTAACAAATTAAGTTCAAATTAAAAGGTAATATGTTTTTTCTTTTTTAATTGAATGTTTTGGGGCTTTTTTTTAATAAATCTCGAAAAACTATTATTGTTAATAATGTACCATCAAGCTAGCCCTCCTTTTAATGGGTTCATATTAATTTGTTATACATATTTACATATGCATCAATGAATATAGAGTAGATATATCCTGATTTTTCTTCCGGGAGACATGCACATGTACGTGCGACATGAGGAGGGGAGGAATTCAGTTTCCTTTGAGATAAATCCAATGGTTTGGGTCTTGAATTATAAATTTTGTAATAAATAATCTAATGATGTACATAAAATATTAGCTCTATGATTTAGATTATCACAAAATATATTTTCTATACAGTGGAGGGGAGCTTGAATATATAAGAGGGGATGATGTAGCGTATGTACGTGCACCATACGCGTAAACGATATGGACAGCCCCTATGGGCCTTAGGGGCTTTTACTTTTTGTTAGCAAATTTAATGGTCGAAAATAGTGGGTCTACTAATGTCGAGGGGTGATCCTCTCTAGCGGGAGGCTGTGAGGCCCCCCTTTGTGAGTTCGACCGGGGGAGCGGGTGAAATCCTAAGAAGTCTCTTTCGACGCAACTGCGGTGAATTTGCGGGAGCTAGGCCCACAAGATGGAGATCAGAGAGAAAGTGAGAGAGGGATTATACAGGTTCGGGCCGCTATGAAGCGTAACACCCTACTCCTGTGTGTATCATGATTCTTCTGTGCTTAGAAAGTCTCTGAATCCTTGGTGTACAAGCTAGGGCTAGACAAGCTTTGGCTTAGGGATCCAGAGTTCGATCCCCCTTTCCCGCTAGGCATGGTCCTCCTTTTATATTCTAAGGGGATACCACATGTGCTGTGAGTGCTACCTAGGGAGAAGAAAAAATATTCTCTATATTAATTACATGTCTTGTGCCTTAGCCCAGAAGCTATCTGCACGTCGGCTGCTGCGCGGGGCCCATCAAATCATGCGGGGCGCCCTTGTCATTCACCGTTTAATGGATGAGGACTTCCGGGTTCCCGTTCGTACCAGGAAACGGGAACCCGGATCAGTTCAGAGTGGTTGGACCAGCTCTGACCGGGATAAGAGGCTGTGAAGCCCCTCATCATTATGATGGGATGGGACGGAGCACGCCGCACGCCGCTTGACACACTGACAGGGCAGGGGTATACAGTCGTAGTCCCATCGGTCATTCGACCAGTCACAGACCGGTCTGATGCGCAGCACGCCGCATTAAATGCAGCTTGGCGCGGCTGCATGGACCGCTTTAAATGTAGCAAGGTGGGCGTTAGGCACGCCCACCTAACCCTGTACACGTGGGCTGATACGTGGAGGGGGTCGGGGCAGCCCGACCCCAAGCTGGGAGGGGGCAGCCGCCGCTCCACCCCAGGCTCGACCCCCCTCGGGGGGAGCCACGTGGGTTCGGGAACGGCCCGACCCCAAGCTATGAGGGGGCAGCTGCCGCTGCGGCCCAGGCTCGACCCCCTCGAGGGGAGCCACATGGGGTTCGGGGCGGCCCAACCCCAAGCTGGGAGGGGGCAGCTGCCGCTCCACCCCGGGCTCGACCCCCCTCGGGGGGTGCCACGTGGGATTGGGGGCGGCCTCCTCCCTCTCAACGTGATACCCCCGGGCCCATATCACCGACAACTGAGTTTAAAGTAAAATCAATGGTTAGATGTTTTTCTTTTTCTAAGAATTATTAGAAATTCCTCTAATTTATTAGAGCGCCACGTGGTGACTTAGGAACGTTTATAGGAGTCACATGTGGCGGTTTGAGAGCGTTTGTAGGAAATTTAATGTGCTTTTAATATATAATAATGGATGTTCGATCCATTGTTTCTATTTTCTTAAGAAACCTCGCGAAACATTTACTACTGACAAATGTATATTATTTGTACCATCGTCATCACTTTAATTGGTTCATATGCATATAATTTGTTATATGCTTGCATGTGAATTAGTAAATATGGAAGAAATATACTTACCGTAAACATTGTTTCTCTATGATACGTGAGACCCGTATAATAGTTAAAAGAAAAACTATAGTCAATCTAAATAATATTAATATTCATACATAGTAAAATATATCAGAAAATCGAAATGAATTTTAAAGTTGGTTATGCGTGCGTACAAACAACGGACATGCTCGTAGCCTATTAATATTCATATATAGGAGTATTCACATTTTTAATGGTCTATGCATATAAAATAGACTAATTTATCTTTATATCTAAAAGATATGGAAGCCATAGTAATATTCTTTTGTTTTTTACCTCTAAGTCCATTAAATGGTAATGTATACTATATTTTAGAACACTTACGTACAAATCAGCCGATTTAATTTATCTCGTCGGTTGAGCATATTTCAAAAGACATAATTAATTAGATATTATTGCATCCAACTAAAGGTACAATTTTTTTTTATAATTTTTATGTTATTCATAGTTAAATTTGTTCTTTTCACTTACATATTATATATCTATTTTTTCTATGCATGCTTGCAAAGTAATGTATGATGATGTAATATATGTTGTTAAATTATTTTACAATTTTTTATGACAATTTGGATGACATTCAAAGTGTAGGAGTGTGGTCCCTAGATAAATTAAATTTATGCATAAATTTATTTTCATGGTTGCATTTATAATTTTTATTTTAACACCGTCAATCTGATATAGCTATGCAATTTTGTGGAATAACTTAAGATCACATAATACATGTTTATTTTATTTTTAATGTTTCTTTTATTTGAAAATTTATTCACGGCGTATGTTCGTTAAATGGTTTAAGATGACAAAATATATGTACATTTTTTTATAATAGCTTGTTTTTGTTTGATTGATATGCAAAAGATACATCGGCCTAACTACATTCACCTTCCTGCGTAGATTATTCGATTCTAGCTATATTCATTTCATATTAATCAATATATATCAATCAACAATTGCATAATTTATATGTGTAGTACCCTGATAATTTTTTGCTAGCCTCGCCACTGAAAGAAAGGGTATATATCTATGCGATGCCCTAATAATTCTTTCTTGGGTTCGCCGTATCCAGGTGACGTATTATAATTTTTTAAGAGAAACATATGATAACATTTAAATAAATAATAGTTTAAACAAATTAAAAATTGGATATGTACTCGAGAGTTATGATTGTTTATCTATCTAATTATTACTCCCTCTGTATTTTAATGTATAAAGCCGTTAACTCTTTGACCAACGTTTGACCATTCGTCTTATTCAAAAAGTTTATGTAATTATCATTTATTTTATTGTGATTTGATTTATCATCAAATGTTCTTTAAGCATGACATAAATAATTTTATATTTGTACAAAAATTTTGAATAAGACGAATAGTCAAACATTGATAAAAAGACAACGGCGTCATAATATGGAGGGAGTATTTTTTTTATATATTTGGTTGATAGCTAAAGAATAGAAGAGAAATAGGAGAGACAGCAGGGAGATGGGATCCCCCCTCAGACGGAAGGGATGCTTTTTTTTTTTTTGTCTTTTTGAAACTTACTAGAAAAAATACCCGTGCGTTGCAACGGGTAAAATTATTTTTGGATCGCTGTACATTTTTCTTTGGTTTTGGACAAATACTCATTCCTTATTTCCTTTATAGTCCTAGCCCAGTCCTCTACCTCCCTCTGCTGGGCCTACCTCTCCTGCCTCTCTAAGACCTAACCCACAAGTGTAGCTGCAATTCCAGCTCACATAGTCAACTGCCGTCTTCAACCTCTAGAAGACAGTCTTGTGTCCATACGATGCCAAAACCGATCCTCCCCATCAAATTCGGTCGAATCTGTCTCGATCTTCTAAAATTGGTTGAGGACTTTTGATACACTCGATCTCCTCTTTTTGTTTTTATCAAAATCGGAGTGAATCCGCAAAACTTGATAAAAAATGACTTTCAATTAGAGATTAAATTCGGTGAATTAAAGTAGAATTGAATGTGGAAAATCATGAGAAAATGATGAGAGAGTAGTGGGGAATTGATTTTTGCAACTAATTGAATGAGGGAAAGCATGGGAAACTAATTGATTTTTGTCGACGTGACGACAGCGCTAGGGTTTGATCCAATGACGAAAAAATATGGCAGATAAAAAAATCCTACCAAAAAAAAAGTAAAAATAAAATAACGGATAAAAAAACGAAAAAAGAGGGAAAATGTAAAAAAAATGGAAGGAAAAAATAGACGGACGGAGAGAAACGGAAAAAAAAGCAGGCAGAGAAAAAAAAGGAAAAAAGGGGCGAGAACAAATGGGAAAAAAAGTAGACGGAAGGAAAGGAAAAAACGGAAAACCAAAAAAAAAAGGGGAAAACGAAAAGCAAACGGATCGGAAAAAAAGAGGAAAACGGTGAAAAAGGAAAGGACGGATGAAATTTTTTTTACCGGAAGCTTTGCTTATTTTTTAATTAGGTATAGAAATACGTGCACAGGGAGAGGGAAACATACATATTTCTTTTCTCGAAGATAAGAACTAATAGTGAAAACTAATAATTTAATGGTCAAAAATGTTTGGTCTAATTTGAATTTAAATAATATAATTAAAAAAGGAGGGTGGACACCGGCCAAGGAACATGGGGAAGAGGACGTACTATATGTACGTGTATAGGACAATGATTTAGTTTTATTTTCTAAAAACATATTATAAATAATTGTGATTTCCATCTAACTAAAATAGCATAAAAATAGGAGAGAAAATGAACAAAGGGGAGGGCGTACACCCGGTCAAAAAAAAAAGGGGGGAGGGCGTACACGGAGACGTACATAAGCGACACGGGAGGGGATGTGATTTTTTTTTTTTTGAAAAATGGATCTAATGACATATAATGTCGGGTCCACCATATAAGTGTAAATCTAATAGATGAAAATCTAAAATAGTAGGTCCACTGGTTAATTAGAGTGCCACATGGCTGTTTTGGAGTACTTTTAAAAGTCCACGTGGCGGTATAGGAGCATTTGTAGAAAGTTTTATGGACTTATAGTATATAAGAGATAGTATATAAGAGATAGATATAACAATTTCTTTACCTACATTTCTATTCCCAATCACCCACAAAACTTGTACCATTTAAATTCTACACTATTCGCAACCAATTATAACATTCTTATATTTAATTTCACGATTTTTCTTAATATCCATATTCCAGCTTAAAACCATTTTACGTTCTAAGGATGAAGGCAATATCGTTCTTCCCAGCACTAATGGCCCATTGTTAGAGTATACCGAATGTACGACGTGATGATTGCAGTATGTTATGGCAGGAGGTGACGCAGAACCACATAACGTGGCACCAAAACTAGCCATGGAACTCATCTACCCCTGCCCCTTGTCCTGTCCCGTACTCCCGTGTATGCTACGCGATGGTCTCTCGATTCCGTTAGGTGCAGCTGCGCAGGTGACGAGCACGAGATAATTTTCAGATTTTGCACCCTATAAATCGAGCCCGATTTCGTGCGTGTACTCCGCGAGCCCATCCCATCTCATCTCGCCCTCTTCTTGGTTTTTCTCGTTCTGCTAGCTAGCTTCATCGACGAAATGGTCTGTGATTACACAAGCAATGCAATGTTTGCTCGATCGATCGGCGTCAATGGCGGCAGCAACTAATGAATTACAATTTGTGTGGGTGCAACTGCAGGCCGGGTCGACGGTGGCGAAGATCGGGCCGTGGGGCGGCGACTACGGCGGCCGCGACCACGACGTGACGGTGGCGCCGCGGCGGCTGCGGAGCGTGTCCCTCCGCCACGGCAAGATCATCGACTCCATCGCCTTCACCTACGACGGCGGCGACGGCGACGGCGAGCTCCACTCCGTCGGGCCGTGGGGCGGCGACGGCGCCGAGCTCCCCGAGGCGGTGGCGAGGAAGCTCGCCGCCGGGGAGCGGCCCCCCGGCGCCACGGTGGCGGAGTTCACGTTCGACGCCGGCGAGCGCGTCACGGAGGTGCACGGCACGGTGGGGCCGTTCGGCGACCGGGACAGCCTCGTCACCTCGCTCAAGCTCGTCACCGACCGCCGCACCATCGGGCCCTTCGGCTACGGCGCCGGGACGCCCTTCAGCGTCCCCGTGCGCGGCGACGGCGGCGTCGTCGGCTTCTTCGTCCGCGCCGGCGCCTACCTGGAGGCCATCGGCGTCTACGTCAACCCGTGCATCCCCTCCGAGAAATGAATTGAATTGAATTTGATCAACACCACCGATATGATATGATCCATCCAGTTACCACCCGGCCGTGCTTAATTTGAATGTGTTCTCAACTGTTTCATATTTTTTTTGATTTATGGCCTAATGTTTCTCAAACTATGGTGCATTCAAGAATAATAACAGTGCAGTATTATGTGCTCACAGAATTAAAGGGCTCTTTTGCTGCATCCCCTTGTCATTGACAATAGTTTCTTTTCTAGTAGTAATCACCATATTTTACTTAAATATTATTAATTTGGATGACTAATGGAGTAATTCCGTAAGATTTTAGGAAGACACCCAAGCATACATACAGTGGCGATTCGCGAATGTACCCTCCCTAACATATAATCCAAAGAGATGGTGAAAAATAGCGGCAACTTACAAGTCTCACTAATTTTCTATTAAAAACAAATCAGCATGTGTGAAATATTTATAGGCATCGTAATTTAAATTATGGTGGGCGGACCCTACCACATCACCGGTTCTTCCTTTTATTACTAGGAAATAGCAGATCAATGTATTAGCAGCAGCAAATTAACATGAAATCCATTTTTAACATATCCTACTTTAGGCTTGGTGACAAATATGTAGCCTTAAAAATGTTGTAGATTCATTGCAAAACACATAATTGAGAAACGATAGATGGTTGTGTTCTTCCCCCCTAGTTTCTCAACTTCTATTCCCTCTTTTTCCGCACCCATGCCTTCTGAATTGCTAGACGGTGTGTGTTTTTTCTTTAAAAAAGTCTATATGAAAGTTATTTAAAAAATCATATTAATTCAGTTTTTAAGTTTTTAGAGCTAATATTTTAATTAATTATGTGCTAATGAGTCATCCCGTTTTACGTGTGGAGGGAAGAATTTCTAAACGCAGCCGTATAAGCGGCCGCACAAACACTCTCCCAAAAACATTATTACTGCGCCATGCAAGTTTCCACAACAGCAATAGTGTGGTGACAAAGACTCATTTTAATTATCCTCATGCTTATGTGTACGATTTATTAACAATAAAAATAGTTTATGGAATAACAGTTTAGAAGCAAGTATTATAAAATAATAAAAACACAAAATTAATTTTAAAATTTAAAGTTTGATTTATAATCATAATCATAAGCAATGTGGCTTGTATACTGCCCAGGGCGCGCTCACTCTCCTTGCCGGTGCGTGGTAACGAAGGAATTAAGCCGATGAATCAATCTAGCACGATGCACTAAGTTCTTGTCCACAAATGAAAACCACACGAAAGAAAAACCACGGCATATGTTCTCAGCAATTTGGTTTTACATTTAACTAGCTAGGTGTCATCACTTCATCTGTTCACCATGCTTCAACAAATAAATTAAGTATTCATTGATCCAAGCTCCTTCTGTTTCAAAATAAATAAATCTAAAATAAAATAAGACACTTCCTCCGTCCTAAAATATAACAACTTTTAGCCCTCAAGATTTGTCCTAAAATATAACAACTTCTCCACCAACATTCTCTTCTCAACTAATCATAACCCTCTACCATTCACTTTTCCCACATTGCTCCACTGCTCATTCAATTACAACTCTCCACCATTCACTTTTACCCACTTTCTTAATAATCGTGTCCAACTCTAAATTAAACTTCTTATATTATGAGACGAGGGAGTATTATCTTATGTTAAGATTTGTTGATCTACGTAATATAATATCCTAACCTATCTTAAACTAAATTTATTTATTTCTTGGATGGATGGAGTAGTTTGGAATAACGGTAGGTTGAGTGTCATCTGGATCAACCACCAAGTGCTGTACTCATTATGGCTAGTACGGAGAAACAAGGAAATGATGGGCTGATGGCTAGTACATATATAACCTGTGGATGCTGCCATGAAAATAGTGGCACGGGAGCTCCTACCTTCGCATCTTTAAATAGAGAGAGTACTATATCCGTTCTAAATTATTGTTTCTTCCGTTCTAAAGTATAGAAAATTTTAATCGAATGTGATATATTATAGTATTACGAATCTAGACTTTTCAGATTCGCAGTATTAGATGATGTTCTACTATGTACTAGGTAGCAACATTTTACGATGGAGGTAGGATTATACTCCCACTATCTTGAGATAAACCAACTTAGCATATGATGTGACATATGCTAGTATTACAAATCAATTGCTACACGCACACGGCTAGCCAGCCGCTTCGCCATGCTTGAATGTTCTGAACTGTTTCATACTCCCTTTATTTTCATATCATAGGTGGCTTTGATTTTTTTTCATCGTCAATTTTTTTAAGTTCGACTAATTCTAAAGAAAAATTTAGCAACATTTATAATATTTTACTAAAACTAATATTTAATATATTTTGATAATATGTTTGTTTTGTATTAAAAGTATTGTTATATTATTATATAAGCTTGGCCAAGCTTAAAAAAATTTAATTAAAAAAACAAAGTGACTTGAGTAATATTATAGAGTAAATTCCACAAAACTACATGTACTTTAGTCAAATTATCACAAAACTATATATTTAACATGATGTATCACAAAACAACATATTTAACAGTAAATTTACCATAGAACTACACATATAGGGTGCACTATCGCAAAACTATAAATTTAGTAACAAAGTTATCACAGAACTACATGTTTTAGATCAATTTAATCACAAAACATAAATATTATAACTCAAACATAATATCAGTGCTAAAGACTTCAACCCTAAAATCTGTTGTTTTATAATAATTTTATTATTAAATATGTGGTTTTTTTACATCATCTTAAATTTGTAGTTTTGTGATAATTTGACCAAAGTATATGTGGTTTTGTGAAATTTACTCAATATTATAATAAAACGGAGGAAGTATTTTTATGACCTCGTGAGGCTTTGTCTCGAACCTAAGTGTAGGAATAGAAAAAAGAGCTTTAAAGTTGTGTTTTATACTTCACTTTTCTCAACTTCTCCTCCTTCATTTTTCGCATGCATGCATGCTTACTGAATTGCTAAACGGTCCATTTTATGCAGAACTTTGAATGTTGTTTTTTATAAAATATTAATCTATTTATATAGTTAATTCTTTTTTAATCAAACACTAATCCACTACTCCGTTTTATGTATAGGAAGGAAAGGTTCTCAACATCCCCAAAAGAACATAGCCTGAGTGGATGTAAATTGTCCTATGAAATTTCTTAGGAATCATAGACATATGAAAATTTCTTATGCTAAAATCCTACAAATTACATGGATGAATAGTGTTCATTTTTATGGGAATCATGTTTCTACGTTTTTCGACCTTTTATCCTCCAAATCGTACGCCCATACTCTAGCTCCCTTCACTAACCCACAAAGAGCAACCACTCTCAGCTCATTACTGTCGGTTTGGTTAGAACCAATAGTGATGGAGTTGTAGTGCTTGTTCACTTTGTTGCCAATTTGATCTATTTTTTTTAAGTTTTGATATTATCAAATTTTTTATATTGTTAGATATATTTAGTTGACGTCTTTATAAAATTTGGTAGTATGCATGGGTGGAAGTTTCGGAACTACCAAAAGTACCACCAAAATTTAATAAGGTTGAAAGTGATGATAAAGTGAACCAACCCGTATTTTTTTTTGATATGAAGCAGTTTTATGAACCTAGTAAAAACTGTAGCACAAAGTGATAGATTCGATCATTTGTATTTTCTGAAATTTACTCCACAGAATCGACAGTGTCCAGTCTAGGGGTGAAAACGGTATGGAAATTTCCCAACCGTACCGATACCGTTTCCACAAAACTAATATAATAATAATATTTTTACCGATGGTTACCGTTTTTAAAATTTAGTTTTTTTAATTTCTGTCGGCGTGGCATTGAAGTTGATACTAAATAGATAAATTCATAAATATAGAAATTTTCTGACTATTTCCATTTGTTTTCGAAAAAATAATAAAATAATATAATACTGTTTCCGACCATTTCCTACCGTTTTCATCCACTCCAGTCGACCAAAGCATCAAAATATGTTCACTACTTGTAGCAAGAAAAGAAAAGAAAAGAAAGAAAATAAAAATCAGTAGCCGGGGCCTGCAGTACGGCCGTGCAGGCATTGATGGACGAGTCACGGCGTGCCGCACCGGCGTGGCGTCACGCTGGCCACGGAACGCAGCTACCCCTGATGCAAAGGTTAGGCCGTCGGTCCTCGCACACGATCGAGTCTAGATAAATTTGCACGGATATGCAACCAATAGTTTGCACACAAATCTCACTTTTGTTTGCACGGCCCACTGCAACCAAGAAGAGCAGGTACAAGAATATACTATAAATCAGCCATAAACATATGTGGAGGAGATAAAAGAGAAGAGAGAAGAGA
This sequence comes from Oryza sativa Japonica Group, assembly GCF_034140825.1. Taxonomy (NCBI): domain Eukaryota; kingdom Viridiplantae; phylum Streptophyta; class Magnoliopsida; order Poales; family Poaceae; genus Oryza; species Oryza sativa. The sequence continues at coordinate 16,568,146 of NC_089037.1, forward strand.
AACGTGCTACATATTTATAGCCAGCAGTACGTACTCTAAAACGCTAAAGGTTTTATTATTAATAATGTAGTATATATTTATAGTTAACTTATTATATGAATTAGCTATTAGATTAACTATAAATAATTTAAATAAATAATTTGAAGCTAGCAGTTAAACATACTAGCTCTAGAGTGTTGTATAAATTGGAGGCTATATAGCTCTCTCCACCTCGCAGTTGGACACGACGACCCAAAGCAACCAAGCTAATTAAACCAGCCGCCAATCGATCTATATATCCATCTTTGTGTCGTGGTTGGGGGTTGGGTTGCAGCTGCAAACGAGAAATGGTCGGTCCATGCTTGCTCAGCATGATCCTGATCTCTTCTGCATTTGCATCCATGGCCAAATAATACACAGCTATTTGTACAGTTGTAGCTGATCTGTACTGTCTGATCGATTTGTATATATCTTTGCATGCGCAGGCCGGCTCGCTGGTGAAGCTGGGTGCGTGGGGCGGCGACCACGGCGGGAAGGAGTACGACGTGACGGTGGCGCCGCAGCGGCTGGAGGGCTTCTGGCTCCGCTACGGCAAGGTCATCGACTGCATCTCTTCTCCTACCTCGACAAGGACAAGAACCTCCACACCATCGGCCCCTGGGGCGGCCAAGGCGGCCTCTCCGAGTAGACCGTACGTAACTACACTCTAGGTTCAAAAAAGAATCAATATGGAACCTAAGATTCTTTTTTTAACGAAAAGAGTATCTGCAGATCCGTTTTAAAATATAGCAACCTTAACTCGATTAACGTGACGCAGATCACGTTCGAGCCATCGGAGTACGTGAAGGAGGTGCACGGCTCGTGGGGCCCATCGGGGACTACACCCACGTCGTCACCTCGCTCAAGCTCGTCACCAGCCAACGCACCATCGGGCCGTTCGGCAACGGCGCCGGCACGCCCTTCGCCGTCCCCGTCCTCAACAACGGCAGCGTCGTCGGCTTCTTCGCCCGCGCGGGGCCCTACCTCGAGTCCATCGGCATCTACGTCCATCCATTTTGAGTTCTGATCCAGGACGAACACGCAGCATCATATCCATCTTTCGATTCGATTTCCAAATTCCAATCGATCGGTCCGCGGCATCCCAATTTCAGTAGCTGTGGATCTGTGGTTTTCCTTTTTAATTTATATTATTGCTTTCGATTATGATTCATGGAAGGGACTTCTTCGATCGATTGTATTCTTTTGCCGTCTATTAATTTGTCATCTGAAATGCAAGAATATCGATAATTAAGGGAATTGGGGTGCATTGCAAGTAAGTTTTCCAAGTTTACCCCTACAAGTAATCACATATTTAGGCACACTATATAATATTCTAAGGGTAGGTTAGAAACGTACAGCGTACCAGTTCTAATATTTGAAGCCTATTTTTCTTGTTAGCACTATTTTACTTACACTATTACAGTAAGTGTCGAATATATAATTTATAAGTTATTGTACATGTCTCAAGATTTCGTTTTCCTGGTTTTCATCTTTGTCTAGCACTATTCGGGGGCCATCTGTGTTATAACTTGTGGGCATCTATTACTTTCATATATTGTGAATATTTAATTCTAGTAAGTTTTATTCAAACGGTCATTATTTATTGTTTTTATAAATTTTATTAGCATAAATATATGAATATGTATTTTAAGTCTTTTTTTCTTAAATATTGTTTTCATTTTATTACCTCCCCTCTTCTCATTATACTCCCGCCGTTTAGATTTGTCCAAAGTTTTTATATAGATATATATAATTTCTAAAAAATCATGTAAATTAATAACATGTGAATTATATGTTATGAGATATTTCTTAAGGTGAATCTAAAAGTAGAAGTCTTATGATATTTCTCCTGGTACATCTCGATGAGGTGAGGTTCTATGTACGCAGTCGCATGTCCAATGCTTCTTTGAGCTACAATGAATGCAACCCTCACCATCCTGCCGAGATACTCCGGCAATTTCAGTAGGACTTTCATAGTACCAGTAGTAGAACTAGAATCATGTTGATAACATGTTGTAGAATAGCTACATCGATAGATCCTCAGATCCGCTCCCTTCTCTCTTGTAGAAAATAAGGCGTCGAGAAGATCCGCTCTCTTCTCTCTTAGGCCTTATTCAGTTTAGAGGGGGTTGAAGGGGATTGGAGGGGTTCTAGGGGGAATAATTTCATACTACAATAGTTGTTGAATAAATCCCCTCCAATCCCCCTCCCTATTGGGGATTAACCAAACATAGCCTTAAAAAACATGAGGCCCTGTGAAGATCCGCTCCCTTCTCTCTTGCAAAAAATAAGGCGCTGAGAGGATGTAGAAACCCGTATCTCTTCTCGAACAATCACATCACATGAGACAATGAACTCAGATGTAGGAGTGAAGTTTTATCTTTATTATCAATGATTTTTTGTACAATGGATATTTCTGTTGCTTTATTTATAGGTAGAGAGATACTTAAAACGGATTTATCTCTAAAACTGATTCGGATTGGACCACATAAAAGAATCTTATCTCCATATATATTGTTCGCGTAACAACATCCGCATGTCTGTGGAAATGCTTCGATGGGCCCGAGAGTGGTGTTAATGTTAAAACCCATCGCAGGTGAACATAGAGGCCCGTTGCCCCGTTACAATCCTTGCCCAGCCCACACTGGCGTACAAATGTGGCTGGAGACCAGACCAATCCAGGCTGCCCGTGCCAAGTGAACTTAAAGAGCAGTACCAAAGGCTTGATTAGAAAAAATAAACTCTACATTACATCATTTGCATCCTGAACTGATGGGATCATACTCCAATAATAACAGCGGGAACTGAAATACAGTACGTAAACTGATAGTTTTTCTCTAGACCACAGTCATTTGGTTCAGAGAAATCTCCATTTCCATCGATCTTCTTTCAATCCCTTTCAGTTACTATTGTAACTGCGCACAATTTACACCATCCATTTCTCAGTCAAAGGTTCAAATCGGCTGCTACAATGATACAGTTATAGTGCCAAGAAGAATATACTAGCACTGCTTAACTTACGGTCACACTAGTAACTGCATGAGTCGAATTCCTCATGTTTAGACTTTAGAGTACGTTGTATACACAAATTAGCACGACTGCTAGCAAAGAATCCAATGCTAAACCAAGTACCGGGGTATTCAAAAGAGAAAATATGATCAGGCCTACTATTATTAATATTAGGAGAGAATTCTTTATATATATACCACTGTAACCAGGACGGTTTTCTTATTTACCACTTGAAATATCGCTTATATACAAACCTGCCGAGATTTGCGACTCCTGGAGATTTTTGAGCTGGCGTGGCCACCTGCGCGTGCCGACGCGTCAGCGAGGCGCTGGATGGCGGGTGGTTTTCGTGAGCTCTCGCACACCCGTGTCGTCGTTAGTGATTTTGCAAAAACACCCTTCATTTACTTGATAATTATAGATCCCTGGTCCTTAGTTCTAATGTTGTGCGTTCTTACTTAGAGGACCTCTTAAGAAAACAATATTCTATATGAAGAAGCGAAAAAACGGAAAATTGAACCGCGCTCTGAAAACTAGAAGTTTAGGGGTGTTTTTGCAAAACAAAAACAACCCTCACCCCTTTCCCCAAACCCTAGCCGCCACCATTCCTCTGCCTCCTCTCCTCTCGCTCCGCTCTCTCTCCTGCCCTAGCGACGGCCGCCGCCGCCGCCGCGTGCCGTCCCCTCATCCTCTTCTTCCCGCAGTTGGCGACCTCCCCCGCGCACTCCCTACTGCGAGCTGTTGCTGTCGCCGCGCCGTCGTCCTGCCATCGCCATCCTCTCGCTCCCGCGCCGCATCCGCCATCGAGGAGGCCGGGACTGTCGGATCCGGTGACTCCGGCCTCCTCGCCGGCAGATCCGGCCGCCCTGAAGCGAGGGGAAGCCAGGAGCCGCCTTCTACTCTTCTACCTCTATGCCCGGCACTGCCCCTCTCTCCCTCTCCCTCTCCCTCTCCATCCTGTTCATTTCCGGATCAGCGGATGCCTGCGATTAGGCGGCCACGGACGTGCGTGTGGGACGTCGAGGAGACGGGGAATCACTGGATCCAGGAGGTCGGTGAACCGATTTGGAGAGGGAGCTGCATGATCTGTGGCATTGGTGTCCCGTTCCGGACAGCGGCGGTCTCCAGTACGGCGGGTGCTGCTGGATCTGCCGCATGGAGGGCTCCTCGTCAGCTCCATCCTACCTCTTCTTCTGCCTTTTTGGAAGGAGGTGAGGAGAGGAAAGTTTCCTCTGGAATTTCATACTGCATGTTATATCTTTGCCAAGTTGGTGGTCTTAGTGTGATACTGTGATTAATTTGGACCGATGAAGATATGTGTATTGAATTTTTCTTTGCAAGTTTAAATCAGTGTAACACTATGAATGTGAGCGTGTGAATGCAGCTTGTAGTGAAGCTTTGTTGAGCTTACGCAAAGCAGTGAAGGGCATCGGTGCGGGGTTCCTAGAGGATGCTGCCACCTCCATCCCCTTGCGTCACGGCCGTGCTGCCCTGCTGGTCCTCTGGCACAGCATCTAAGGTCATCTGCCACCACAACCAGGTTGCATCTCCACCGAATGTGGCCCCACTTTGATGGCGGCGAGCTTTGCTTTGGTAGTGTTGCTGTCAATTTGGCTGTGCATTTCTTTAAGGGGTTCATCTACGATCCATTGTAGCATGCTGATGACTTTAAATTACAAATTAGTTAATGCATAAGATTCTTTGTTTCCAAGTATAAGAAATTGATATATCTTTTGTTGAAGTATGAGTATGCTGATTTGTTCCAGCAAAATATAGCAATGTACAATATTTTTTGTGGATAATTTGATAATGCTCCATCCAAACGTAGTCATGCATCTTCATCAAAATAGATTGTGGCTTTGCATTTTTAGTTTGTTCATTACTAATTATGCCCCTTGAAGGTAGTGACTTCTATAAAATTAATTTATAACGAGCATGTTTGTAACTTGACATTAGATGACCTTTTACATGCAGAATCTGAGACTAAACTTATACACTAATCACACTAATCACTACTACTGCTGCTATATATTACTGTTGTACCAAAAATATACAAGTGCATTTGATAAAGGTTGTACAGGTCTGAATCAGAACTGTATATTACTGTTGCACCAAAAATAAATTAATGAACTGTAATTTTCTCTGTATTATTTTTGGATGTGATTACTAAAGCTCGCTATGTGTCTGCTCTTTTTGCACTATAGAAAATCAATTTATCTCAATTTGTTGCACAATCCATCTATAGCTTCAATTCTATTCTAAGCTATCTAATCTTCCCAACGCCAATCAGCTGCTGCATTACAATGGATTACATTATTGCTTTGCGAATAATATTAGAAGAACCAAAGAAAACATGATGGATTGGTGCAAGATCAAAGGACTGGCATAGCTGTCCACTTCTCTTATTCTTGTAGGCTTTAGCTGGTGCAATGGTTTCAGTAGCAAAACTAGGCTATGATAGGCTGATGCCTGCCTTAACACGCCAAGACTCCAGGTGCACACAACATAGTAGATCAGAACAAAGGATGCCTGCATTGGTGCCATCCTCCAGGAGGAGAAATGGCACCACTGGCAACCAGTTTGGCTGATCGTTGTTTGTTGCCTACCTTGAGTTCACTGTTTAAATTATATTTGACATGTTCTTTACGGAAGTGAAAATTTAGTTGATTATTTGTTTACCAAATAGGCATATATTAGTTCTATAATTTGGTTGTTTGTGAACAAGAATTCTGTTGCAAGTTATAGCTGAAGATTGGTAACTCTATAAAAAAAATTAATTATCATGACATAATAGACATTAACTCTGAACATATTAAATTATCATGACATCCCCACGATGTGCAACAGAATTTAACTTGATATAAAAAATATATGATGTTACATTGTTTTCTAATTTGCATTCAGTAATGCCTATGATATTTTACAAATGTAACTGACTTGTCCTTCAGATGCTTCTCATGTTCTACATTGGATGCATCCAGTTTTTATTGCAGCTCACTTTGAATCTTCTACCTAATGCTTCTAATATTTATGCCCTTTTTTATTTAATATGTGATGATTAGGTAATGCTTAGACTAGCATATAAAAGATTGGCTTGATTAGGGTTCTAAAATTGAAGTTTTCTTTGAAACGACTAATGTTATTATTTGCTCTTGCCATAGAAGTGGTTTTTCAGGACTCTTGATAATATAACTATTGGTTTGGGATGATAAAGCTTCAGTTTAGGACGATGAGCGTTGCCCTGTAGGTTAAAATCCCATTTTAACTAAGTTATGTATTATTTGACTAGCTTGCACTTTCACCCTCTTCCTTTAAACATACTGATAGTATCTGCTCATAAAATTATTGTGCTTGCTATGATTTAGGTATTAAAATCACATACCTTTTATAATCTATGTAAAAGATGTACAACCAGAAACCAATAGGTTAACTTGACAGATTGACCTTTACAATCCTACAATACCGTCCATTCCAACTTTCTTTGTTGAATAAATATGCTGCTGTGTGCATTATTTGGTTCACATACCTGATTATTAGAAAATTACTGAAAACAGTTTGGATTGTTTACCTGTTTGTTTTTTTAGTATGGATGATCATTACTTTGCTTTTGGTTGGTACCTTTTTGTGCCACTTCCATTTGCACATCAACAAAAGGGCCCCTGTGTGAATTCGGTGAAGGCATCCAAACCATATTAGTAGAATTTAGCCATGTGTAATATAGTTTTATAGTCCTATACTCCTATGTGCTCATCTAGCAGAACTATTTCAATGCTACCACTATAAAACTACTATGTACTGTCTATCCTGCCATCGAACATGTGGCACATTTTGCTATTTAGGACTGTCCACAATCTGCATATATGTTGTGATTAGCTTTTAGCCTCTATGACAACTATCAATATAAATGCTCACGTCACAGAACTTCATTTTTTGCACTACACTAAACCTAAATCTCACACCATGTCGTTAGCTTATACTTGACCTTCACAGACCTTGCAAATAGCATTTGTTTCAGTTACCTACCAGAACCAACAGATGTAATCAATGATTTCCCTCTCCTGGCACCACTGGTGCAGTGCGCGAAGCGCGTGTTCACCTCTAGTTGACATTCATTTTCCCCCCTACGATGAACGGATCACAAATTCACAACCCGAGTGCAATTCATTCAATAAGATAGGCTCTATTTGTTTCAGTTTAAAATTATTATAATCTAGATTATTAAATCAGATTACTCTAAACTGAATTATAATAAACTGACATAAAATAATCTACGAGTTGTTTGTTTCTCTGGATTATTTGAGGCATTTAAGGGTAGTAGGTCTTTAGCCACTCAATAATCTAGAAAAAGCTTCTCTAGAGGAGATTATTGGATTATAGTAATCTGGTTTGTAGATTATAATAATCTAGCATAATAATTTATACTTGTTTTTTTCAGCTTACTTCTAATAATATAGATTATAATAATTCTAAGCTGAATCAAACAGACCTAAACTAATTAAGCTAGCTCTAGGCCATGGCGGTGACGTAGACGTGTCCATCTCGAAGACGCCGGTGCTGGGCGTGGGGTTGCCAAACTTGGTCATCAGGCTGTACCCCCTCGCCCGCCGGAACCTCCCCGTGCCGCCCACCACGGCGCGCTCCGCCGCGCCGCCGCCGCCGAAATCGACGCGGCCGTCCAACACCAGCGTGCTCCCCTTGTAGTCCCCGTCGTCGGAGAGACCGAGAGAGAAGGCGAGGGTCAGCATGGTCCACAGCGCCGCCAGGTTCCCGAGGTCGGCCTGCACGAGGAGGCCCTCCGCGCGGCCGAGGTACTGGGACTCCGCGCTGGAGCCCTCCCGGAGCATTTATATTCTCTTTTGTTTTGTTGCATTTAGAGTTCCGTTGGAGTCTGAATTCTGGCCGGTAGAATAGCATTTTCTGTTCTAGCATATTTGCTTCCTTCTTTAATTAGCTGCGATGACTCGGCTCGGATCGAGGGATGGCGCGGTCAGTATGGTTGATCCGAGATTGTCGTGATTTTTTCCGTTATACATGCAACAAACTCCGTGTGGAGATGAATAAATAGAAGATAAAACCGGAAAAGCTGCACTGTATTACGCAGCGCCAACTCTGTTCGTCAGTTGTTCTGTTCGACTCTGTTTTTCTGAACTTCTTCAGTTAGCTGTAGCTGCACCTACAAGCGTCAGTGTGTGTGTTTCAGAGAGACTGAGAGCCAATTCGCGTGAGTTTTTTCTGACAGTCTCGTGGATGTAGAAATGGAGGTGCGTCGTCGTGGTGCCATCGCCCGCGGCCGCCGCCACCGCCTCCGTCACCATGGCGGCGAGGATGGCGAGGAGGCAGAGGGTCATCTTCGGCGTCGCCGTGGTCATCGTCTTGTTAGTCTCTGTACTCTGCACACCGTCAGCCAGCCAGTATATATTTTGTTGGGTTGAATTGTGGTTGTAGTTGTTGGATTGTTGGAAACTTTGGAATATGTACCAACCTCGGTACCAGTCAAATGCCAATCATACAGAGTCAACACAAGCTACAATTATTCTCAGGCCAGTCCCAAGCCAAGACACTATACATAGTTTTCATAAACTCCATGTCACGAAGAAACTAGTACTCCCTCTGTTTCACAATGTAAGACTTTTTAGCATTGCCCACGTACATATAGATGTTAATGAATCTAAAAATATACATATGTCTAGATTCATTAACATCTAAATGAATGTGGACAATGCTAGAAAGTCTTACATCGTGAAACCGAGGAAGTATTAGACACTACTCTTTCAATGCAAACACCCTTGTTCCATACTTAAATTTAATACTACTTATCTCACGTAATGTTTTGGATGTTGTGTTGAAACCATGTCTCACGCAAGAACCGGTTTCCTTCCCTTTCCTCATTCATTCATTTGCCACATCATTTTTCATTCTAAGTGACGGCTTATTTAATGCTATGGATACCATTCTAGTCATTGGGTTGGGATTGGCCTGATATACTCCAACCATCCTAAAATACTAGCTAGAGTATGTGGATGTATTTATTAACAAAGTAGGTAAAAATAATTATGAGAAGTTGTGATTAGTTGAGAGAGAAATGTATGTTAAGAAATTAAATGAAGAATATAGTTGTAATTGGTGAGATCAAATGGTAGGTGTGTAGAGAGTTAGCTCCACTTATTTGAAACAAAGCTTGAGTGGTACAAATAGTTTTAGTTTGGAAGGGAGAGAATATTTATTTTTAGCATATAAAGTGCTCTCCAATTAAAATATTTCAAGGTATCCTCGTCAAAATATATTTGTTTTATTTTTTAAAATAGGATTGATTATTAAATAGAAGAGTTATGAAAAAAAACTGTCAAGACAATAAGAAAGAGGGATGTACAGACAGATTATACCTGATCGGTATTTTAGGGACATACGGTACAACTCATCGAGTTAAATTTAACAATGTTGTGGGAGGCAATGGTGGATGTTCTGGTAACTGTAAGTGGATATGCTCGTGAGCACTCAAATCATGGTGGAGCTGCAGGTTTGGTAAAGAAGATGGAGCGCTTTGAATTTGTATTATATTCATCATGCATTTCTTAATATCTTTACTCAGGTCATGTTTAGCTTCCAGAAGAAAAATTTTCATGCTATCATATCGAATGTTTGGACACATATATGAAGTATTAAATGTAGTAAAAAAAACCAATTACACATATTGCGTGTAAATTGCGAGACGGATCTTTTAAGCCTAATTGCGTCATGATTTGACAATATGGTGCTACAGTAAACATTTGCTAATGAGGGATTAATTAAGCTTAGTAAATTTATCTTGTAGTTTCCTAGCAAAATCTATAGTTTGTTTTTTTATTAAACTATATTTATTATTTTAAATGTGTGTCCGTATGTTCTATGTGACAACCAAATCTAAAAATTTTTCCCTAACAAGACCTCAGCATCACAAATGAGCTATATCAAAAGCTATGCAACGGAAGGATCATGATACCGTTGAAGCTATGGGTTTGAACTTGGATGTGAAAGAGCGTTTGCAAGATATGGGATTGATGTGCCAAATATGCATGGATGATCTTATTGAGTTATGGGTTAATCTCTGTTCAGAGAAAGTACAAGGTGAGTAAGTGACTCAATATCATTATTACAATGTTAACATTTTCTATGTCGTTATTGATGCAACTAAGCCTGCTAATGGACTGAGATCCAGACCAAAACCGCCCCAGTTCACTTGTATCTATAGTACACTTCTAAACCAATCCAATTCAATTCATAGTTTGCAGAAACCAAACCAATCCAATCCACTCACAGAGCAAGCCCAAACCAATCCAAACCAAGTGCAGACAAATGGATTCAACCCATTCTCAACCCATTTCCAACCCAAAGGAAATGCACAATATTACTCTGAACACCAACAGGCATCGTCATCTTCTTCCTCCTCCCTCCTTCGGTCAGCTCCGGGAGGATGAGCAGCTTGCAGAGGGCATCAATGGAGGATGAGCAGCTTGCAGAGCTCGTACAGGGTCGTGGGAGCATCTGGCGCTCCCGTGCGCCACGTCGTCGTCGCCGCCGCAGGGAAGGAGCCTCACCAGCGCTGGGATGCCGCGACCACCGCGAGCGCGTTCACCGACTCACCGTCGCGAGGCTCGTGAGCACTACAGCCGCGACCACCGCGGCTGCACCGCCGTAGGACTTCTCCCCCAAGTCCGCACCACCGCACCACCATTGTCCGCCACAAGCCCCACGTTGCCCCGCCCTTCTCCCCCATGATGGCGGCCGCGGCCACGGCCTTCGATGCCGTCGCTGTTGCCGCGGGCAGCCAGAAGATCCGGAGCCAGGGTTGATTTTTTGGGGACTTTGTGAAGGGAGAAGGTTTGCCAGAGGAGGGAGAGGAAGGTAGCAAGCCACCGGCGACGAAGTCGAGCTAGCGATGGCGGCGATGTGGTTGTCGACTTCTCAAGGAGACGATGGGATTGGGGCCAATCCAGTGGATACCCATGGGTTGAATCCAATCTGGGACCAAACTTTTGCAGCCAAAACTAAACCAATCCAAACCATTTCCCATCTCCATCCAAACCAGTCCAGTCCATCAGGTGCAGCAACCCATTTCCACCCGCCCAAAGCTAACCCACACTGAAATCCAACCCACTATATCCACTTAAACCCAGTCCATTAGCAGGCTTAGATGCAACTTTGCATGAAATGAATCATCACTTCAATGAAGTCTCCTCCGAGCTTGTGGTATGCATGTCTTGCCTTGATCCAAGAAACTCCTCCTCAAAATTCAATGTTAATAAGCTTGTTCCACTTGCAAAGATATATTCTGGAGATTTCACAACATCTGACTGATTATTGCTAAGAAGTCAGCTTCAAACCTTCATTCTTATTAATGTTAGGAGAACTGATGAATTTAATGAATGTACTAATATCTCAAGCCTTGCTCAGCTGACGGTTAAGACTTAAGACCACTAAGCATAGAACATTAATTTCCATTGGTGCATCGTTTCATTGAGCTTCCATTGCCCATTGGTGTATCTCTGTTGAGTGCATATTTTCAGCAATGAAAATTATCAAGACTGCAGATCTGCGCAAATAAGATATCAGATAATTGGCTTAATAGTTTGAAAGTATAATATACTCCCTCCTTCCCAAATTGATCATCATATATGTTTATATACCAAGACTAAGAATAATTTAAATTACATCAATTAAGACACCATGTACACATTCTCCCACAATATATGTATCGATTAAAACACCATATCAATCACACGTTAGCATGCACATATTCTCACGTGCTGCATTAGTTGTATTATAATGAAATCCATGTACATGTGGTTATATGATAATCAATTTGAGAAATTTAAAATTTTATTATATGATGATCAATTTAGGAATGAGTGAGTACTGAGCTAGAGATATTCAAAAGTATCGATTATGATGCAATCATGAAGCAATTCTAAGCCTTGAAAACCCGCAAAGTATCTTTGTCGACCTGAAGAATAAATTGCAATGACACGTTGCTTCTTTTAGTTAATGTGTGTTTACTTCTACCATTCATGCGTTACTAAATGTGCTCATTAATATATCCAGGTGGCTGTTCACTTTGCTCTTTACCAAAGATCTAAGAAAATTAGCATCTTACTCCCTCCATCTACTTTTGATAGTAATATTTCATCTTGGCACACAGACTAAGAATAAGCAATTCTACTTATCATCCATTTAAACATCCTACTAGTTATTCCTCGTAAACAAGCGATTCATTAATATTTATATTTCTCAATGCCCATGTAGACAATTTTGTGTGGAAGAATAGAGAGTCACACATTAAATCCGAGAAAGTCATTAAGATCTAGATTGTTGGATTGAAATGTCTATCAAAAATAAATTTTTCAGATTTAGAAATATGCCTATCAAAAGTAGATGGAGGAAGTACTTGACTACTGGTTAGTCAAGGTACGTACGTCTTTTATAATTAAATATGTTTTTCTATCTAATCATGAAAGTGTTACATTTGATTTGATAATGTTATGTGTCTTATTTTAGCATTACCGACTTAGACTTTCAGTCTAGCATACCCTCAATTTTTATTCTGTATTTTCCATTGCTTAGAGAGACACACCTACTGTAGTAGCATGGTGATAGTAGCATAGGTGTGGGTACAGCTGGCCAATGGTTTTGTCGTGTGTCTGATATTTGAATACACTGTGCTAGATAGGTGAGAAGGAACACCCATAAACAGTTCCCAAGGACGTAAGATTTGGCTTAACCTCATTAACAAATACTATGGTAGTATTATACTCTGGTGTCGTCATCAAGTTTAAATCTTCTATGGTGTTATTTTGTGTTCAGCTACCGATATCGATTTCAGAGCCAGTCTTATAATATAATTTTTTGCCGTGTTATAGTGTCTTTAACTTCAACCGTATTTAAAACTTAAAAGAATTATCGAACCAGAGGAAGAGGAAGTATACGTTAGAGGGATTGGGATCCCTTGACGTAAAGTCAGAGGGACGTGGTGACTGACATGTGGACTCCACAGCTCTTGAACCCACATTTTAGTGGCAGTTCACATAAGAGGAGAGGCGTCCACACTAATTAACCAGGTGAAATCATGTAAAGAAATTTCCATGTAAACACTAACTAGCGATATCCTGTTGCCCTTAAAATGCTTCCGACCACCAACGGCAAACACTAACCAGGTGAAATCATGTAAAGAAATTTCCATGCATGGTCACACACTTTTGCTTCAACATTCTCGTTATTCTTTCGACGAAGACGAGTACTGGACGCAAAAAACAAAATCCCGAATTTTTATTTTTTCCTCAGAACACATCACAAATTCACAGCCCGCATGCAATGCAATTGCGAACTAGTTGAAAGCATCGACGGGCCAGAATGGCCGAGCTTAACGACGACTTAATTACAATCAAGATGAGTAATAAAGTAATTAAGCTGCAATGCAGCTAAGCTAGCTAGCTAGGCCATGGTGGTGACGTAGACGTCCATCTCGAAGACGCCGGTGTTGGGCGTGGGGTTGCCGAACTTGGTCATGAGGCTGTACCCCCTCGCCCGCCGGAACCTCCCCGTGCCGCCCACCACGGCGCGCTCCATGTCGCCGGCGGCGCCGAAGTCGACGCGGCCGTCCAGCACCAGCGTGCTCCCGTTGTAGTCCCCGCCGGCGAAGGCGAGGGTCAGCAGCGTCCACGCCGCCGCCGGGTTCCCCAGGTCGGCCTGCACGACGAGGCCCTCCACCCGGCCCAGGTACCGCGACGCCGCGTCCGAGCCCTCCCGGAGCTCGTCGTCCAGGGCGCCCACGCTCCCGAACGACGAGTTGCTGCCGGCGACGGCGAGCGGGGACGGCGCCAGGGAGGCCGTGGTGGCGTTGTCGCCCGCGAACGTCTCGTGGATGTAGAAGTGGAGGTGCGTCGTCGTCGTCGTGCCGTCGCCCGTGGCGGCGGCGAGGACGGCGAGGAAGGCGAGGAGGCAGATGATCGTCGTCGGCGTCGGCATCATGGAGGTTTGTGTACGTTGCGGTCGGTATAGGAGAAAACCATGTAAGTGGAGTAGTAATTAGTGCGTGAGAGTCAGTAGAAGGAGCAGTTGGGCCTCAACTATCGTGGGGACTGGTCGTGGGAATCTTTAGAGCAGGTACAATAAGCTATTCTGACTGGTGATAATGCATCCACGGTGGATTTCTTTGGTGAGCTGGAAGAAAGATTAGAGGAGAGAGAGTGTGAGCCGGCGACTAATTTGTCGCCGACTACACACGCGCTCCAAGGCCGAGCGAATGGGAAGCTAGTGAGCAGCTATTGGACCCACAAGAACTGTGCAGGAACAAAGCATGGCAGGACGCCATTGAGGCCGTGAGCTCGGGGTCGAGGAACAGTGGCCAGGAGGGGAGCTCGGTGAGTGACGCCATGGTGACTAGAGTGGCCAGCTTGAAGCCTAGCTAGCTGCCATGAAGGAGAAGTTGAGAGCGTTGGCATGCCTGATTGGAGGAGGATGAGGTAGGAGTGAAGGCTGTCACCGGCGTGGCTTGGGCACGGAGAGCGGAATTTTTTTTATTTTTAATTTTTTTTATTAAAAGTTTTACAAAAATAATTTTCCATTTTGAAAATTGACGGAAGTGGTCGCCTACCGCCCTCTGGGAGGGCGATTTTTAAAAATCGCCATCCCAGAGGGCGGCGAAAATGACGTGGCAGACGGCCGTTCGCTCTCGGGCGACGGCCGTCAACGAAATTTGCAGGCGGCCCCCTTGCCGCCCTGGGGGAGGGCGATTTTTGCCTCCCCCTATAAAGCCCAGTCCCCCCTCTCTGAAATTTCATTATATTCACTAAAAATCCAAAAAAAACGAAAGAGAGAGAGGGGAGGGCAGCAGAAGGGGAGCGGCGAAGCCCTGCTGGTTCGCTCACTTCATCACAGGTTTGCTCCCATACATCTTTTGCATTTGTACTAATATGTTATGTTTGAGTATATATGTTGCGTTTTAGTTTTAGTTCCATATATTTTAGCATATCTGTAGCACACAGCACATATGTGTAGATCTAGAGCATAGAATATAATAGTATGAATTGAGACATAGACAGTAGTGTTAATTGTAAGATGTAGTTTAGTTTGATCTGGAGAATGTAACCTACTTTTAGAATTTTGGAGAACAATATTGTAGAGAATGTAACTTAGGGCGTAGTACAGAAATGCGAGGTTAACGCAGTTATTGTTTTCATCAAGCACAATGTCAAATAAGGTCACATTTCAGATAGTTCACGGTGAAGGAAATATTAGATTTGGTCCAGATGGTGTTGATCTGTCAGATTTTGTAATGACATCTAAGGGCATCGATAGGCCTGCGGAGAGAACATTTCAGTCAATTTATAGTTGGTTGTTGAGAGGATTTAGAATAGACCAAGAAGTCTACACAATGTCAGTATCAGTTGTAGTGAGTCGTGCAACAGAAGGTTATTTTTGGGAACTAATGCCGATGGACAGCACTGCTGCTTGGAGACGGTATGTGGAAATGGCTTTTGAACGGTCATGGCCCCTCGTTATATTTGTGTCGGTACAAGAGAAAGATATAAATGTTTCAATGCAAACCGAAGATGTAGAGGGTCCTATTAATGCAGGGGATGTTGTTGGACCATCGATGCAAAATGAGGAAAATCAACCAAGGGAGGAGCAGGCCATGGGCATGGCGGATGAGGGGGAGAGAGTCGGTATAATTGTTGATGAAATGGAGAGGGAAGATTCGGATAATGAGGAAGCGGACGACGACGCATCATCCGATGAGAAAGGTGATGTAATGGCCACTGATTGGGCAAATGAGGACTTCTCTGGACTTGTTATATCAGAGGGTGATCATGTACCCTGGGAGTATAAGGAGAACGAGGTAATTGACGGTGCAAGGTATGCTCATAAGGATGAGATGAAGGAGGCGGTGAAGCATTGGGCAGTTTCCTTGCAGAGAGAGTTTAGGGTGGTCAAGTCAACAAATTATGTGTATGAAGTGAGGTGCATGAAGGAAGATTGTCCGTGGCGTGTCCATGCATATAAGGGTAAATGAAATGATTATTGGAAAGTTAGCATTGTGACCGAGCACAAGTGCTACTTACAAGGGGTGGAGAAGTATCACCGAAACATCACTTCAGCTTTTGTGGCAAGTGAGATGTACAACAGTGTTGTTGGTAACATTGGCTTTGAACCAAAATCAATTATTAGGCACATCGAGAACAAATTCAAGTACACCATAAGCTATGCAAAGGCCTGGAGAGCCAAACAAAAGATTATTGAGATGAGGTATGGCACATTTGAAGCTTCTTATGATAATTTGCCTCGTTTGTTAGCCACCATTGCCCAGAGGAATAATAATACTTACTATGACCTACATACATTTACATCGGTTGATGATCGAACAAAGAGTGTGCTGCAAAGAGCCTTTTTCTCATTGGGTGCTTGCATCAATGCTTTTGTGCATTGTCGACCTGTTCTATGCATAGATGGAACTTTTATGACAGGTAAATACCGAGGTCAGATATTGACAGCAATTGGGTGTGATGGGAACAACCAGGTTGTACCTATGGCTTTTGCATTTGTAGAGAGTGAGAACACTGAAAGCTGGTACTGGTTCCTAGAGAGAGTGCACATTGCAGTGGTGCGTATGAGGCCCAACGTTTGCCTTATACATGATCGTCATGCGGGTATGTTGCGGGCTATTGACTACTTGCAGAACGGTTGGGATGAGAAAGGACTTCCAGCTAAGTGGCCTGATGTTCGGAGTCGGTGGTGCATGCGTCACATGGGTGCAAATTTCTACAAGCAATTCAAGAACAAGCATCTTATGGAGCTCTTTAAGAGGCTCTGTGCACAGAACCAAGAGAAGAAATTTAATGAGTTGTGGGACAAGTTGGATGAGTTGACAACGAAGCAAACAGATGAGCAATCTCGCAGACCACAAGTTGAAGGTGACGAGCCTCCCATACCTCTTGGTGCATTACATGATGACCCACCAACAATGAGAAGGAGGTCAGGGTCGTCCATCAGAAATTTCACTCAGTGGATTGAGAATGAGCCTAAGGAGAAGTGGTCTCTATTGTTCGACACCGATGGATCTCGGTATGGCATAATGACAACCAATTTGGCAGAGGTGTACAACTGGGTAATGCGAGGAGTTCGGATACTTCCATTGGTTGCTATTGTTGAATTCATCCTTCACGGCACGCAAGCGTACTTTAGGGATCGATACAAGAAAATTGGTCCGTCCATGGCCGATAACAACATAGTGTTTGGCAACGTAGTGACAAAGTACATGGAAGATAAAATCAAAAAGGCACGGAGACATAGAGTTGTTGCTCAAGGCACACAAGTGCATCGGTATGAAATAATGTGTGTTGATAGGAGCAGGCGTGGTATCTATCGCAAGCAAGCCGTGCAGGAATGTGTCTTGAAGGCGGATGGTGGATGTACCTGCAGTTGTATGAAGCCGAAGCTTCATCACCTTCCTTGCTCACACGTTCTTGCTGCTACCGGTGATTGTGGCATATCTCCCAATGTGTACGTCTCAAATTATTTCAGGAAAGAAGCAATCTTTCATACATGGAGTGAGGAGATATATGGGTTCGGGATCTCAGGATCTTACACAACGCTGAGTGCCCAAGTTTTTTACATTCCAGATCCATCTAAGTTAAGGGTGAAAAAGGGTCGACGCCAAACTAGACGCATCAGAAATGATATGGATGAGTCAGAAGCAGGTGGGAGGACTTTACGCTGCAGCAAGTGTGATCTGCGCGGCCATACTTACAATAAATGCCCGAAGAATGCAGAAGTTTCAAGCGGCGCAGATGCTAGTCCATCTGGACAGGCAAGTGATGGTAGGCGACCACCTGGTGAAGGAACAACAAGCAGGCGCGCAAGGCCAAGGCGTCGTCGCGCAGCAGGCGATTCCATGGTGTAACAATGCTATCGATTTAGGAAATAAAATGCTGTTGTGATGTGATGAGTGTTCGGACTAAATACTTGTATCGTGTAATTTCAATTGAATGTTGTTGTAATGAGTACCTCCGACTATTGTTGTACTAGTAGTATTGCGAACTATTCGGTGTTGTATCATAATGTTATCGTGATGAGTGTTCGGACTAAGTACTCATATTGCGAACTATTCGGTGTTGTATCATAATGTTATCGTGATGAGTGTTCGGACTAAGTACTCATATCGTGTAACTGCAGTTATTGTTGTAATCAGAAATATTCCGTATGGTGACACTTTTGTTTGTTTGTACTCTTGTTTAATATGTGTTAGTAATTCGCTTATGAACATTTATTACTTATGTTGAACTAATTATTTATATGTTTCTGATCAATCTATTTGATGCAGGTATGGCGTACGACACACCGGCGCTGTTGAACCGTGGGATTGACAGGAACCACCGCTCGTTCCTGTCAGCAGTCGAGGGTGCACAGCTCGGCACCTTCCGTCCACGCACGTCGCGCGAGTGGTTGCGTGTCGACCCCCGTCACGTTCCTTGGTACGCGTATGTTCACATTTCAACTCAACTTTGCTTTGTGTTGTACTTATGTTTGAAGTTTGCTCTATACAGGTTGCGTGCGGCAGACCTTCTACCACTTTGTAGGCTTGTTGAGGCGGCGGCGGACGACCGTGACCCAGCGAAGCGGTGGGATGCAGACCGGTCACTCCTTGCCGCTCTGGTAGACCGCTGGAGACCTGAGACGCACACGTTCCACCTTCCCTGTGGGGAGATGGCTCCGACACTGCAGGATGTGTCGTACCTGCTCGGGCTACCGCTGGCGGGAGCACCAGTTGGTCCCGTGGACGGTGTTTTTGGGTGGAAGGAGGATATCACTGCGCGCTTCGAGCAGGTGATGCGCCTTCCACACCTAGGACCGGCCAACACCCTTCCTCCGTACTCTACAGTCGGGCCTAGCAAGGCTTGGTTGCTCCAGTTCACTGTAAGTAAATAAGTTGTTATTATCATACATGCTTATTTGCGATCAACAGAGTGTTTTGTACTAACATTTCATTCTTAATTGTAGGCGGACCTTCTGCACCCTGACGCTGATGATAACTCGGTCCGACGCTCCCTTGAGGCGTACCTGTTGTGGTTGTTCGGGTGGGTGATGTTCACTAGCACCCACGGGCACGCTGTGGACTTCCGGCTGGTCCACTACGCACGGTCCATCGCGGATGCTCAGCCACAGGACGTGCCGCAGTGGAGCTAGGGTTCTGCCGTGCTAGCAGCCACGTACCGTGCCCTCTGTGAGGCGTGCACGAAGACTGACGCGGGAGCGATCATCGCTGGCTGCCCTATGTTGCTTCAGCTTTGGGCAGCCGAGAGGTTTGCCATAGGTCGACCAGTGGTGGACAGCGCACCCTACGGGGTTGGTCGCAGCGCGCAGTGGCCAGAGGACGGTCCCACGATGGGGACTTACTGGTGTCGACGTGGGGTTAGTGCAACTTCGCTGCGTTATAAGTTTATCAGTCGTCTTCTTTTTTTTCTTCACATAACATGTCTAATTCCGATCATGTTTATTGCAGCGTCGTTACGCTCACGTCCAGGTGAGACGAGGTTACCCGGACTTTGTGTTCGAGTTTGACCGTCTCCAGCCGAGCGACGTCATCTGGGAGCCGTACACAGAAGAGGCCGTCGCTGCGAGAGCACCGCTAGGACTTTCGTCGTTGTGCACACGCGACCAGGCTTACTGGCTCACCATCCTGCCGATGGTGTTCGACATTTTCGTTGAGCCTCACTGCCCGCAGCGTGTGATGAGACAGTTCGGACTTAGGCAGGTGTTTCCGGGCAACGTGCAGCCGACCGTCCTCCCTGCCGACCACTCGTGAGTTCGGATTGTTCATTTCTAAATTTTTATGATAATTACTTCATCGAGCCATATAATTTACCTCTCTTCACAGGTTGACTCGACGGGGACAGCTAGCAGGCGCACTTTGGGCTCCACGTGTACAGCAGTACATTGACGACTGGGTGTTAGCTACAGAGGAGGTGATCAACGAGCTCTTCCCACACACGGAGGAGAACTACCGTGACTACCTTCGCTGGTACCTTCCTCGCACTCGTGCGCGTGTGACCTTCACTCCAGACGCCCCAGAGCCGCACGTTGCCGCTGTGACGGACGCGTATCCCACGCACCGTGACCGAGACTACTTCGTGGGGGTACGTCGAATTTGTATTAGTTCTTACAATTATTTCATTTATCTTGCATAATATAGGACAACTACTGAATTTTTTATTTCCATCTTGCATAGGCTGATGCCGCACGGGATATCAGTGCCGATATCACCGCAGTCCAAGTGAGGTTGAACAGAGGTTTGCACTTGACTGACGTTGAGCAGAGGGTGACCTTCGACCGGATGCAGGAGAAGATGCGTGCGGTCATGCGCGTCTTCTCCTGTCGTAGCGCCGTGGACGTCGTACCTCCAGCTGGTCCGGTACAACCACGGCCTCGCGCGCCTACCGTCGGAGCAGGACCTCGACCTACGGTACCTGTTTCGCACGGTACTGCTCAGCCCAGAGGTTTCTTAAGTTTTGTTTCTGTTTTTGTTCGAAAACATCACCCCGTCGTAACTTGATGTTCCATCCTCGCAGGACCTCGTTTGCCTTCGAGCGCCCCTAGCTTCGGAGCAGTGCGACCTACAGCACCGGTTTCGCACGGTACAGTTCAGCCCAGAGATTAGTTCATTTTTGTTTCAGCTTTTGCACGAATATGTCACCATGTTTTAACGGCACGTTTCCTCATCGCAGGACCTCGTCTGCCTTCGAGCGCGTTCACAGGCACGACCGGCGCTTCCGCGAGCTCCGCAGGGGCGTTCGCCACCTCTTCGGGCGCGTTCGCCAGCTCTTCCTCTCACGGAGCGTCGATCCCTCGCCCACACGGTACTTTACTTTTTATTAATACTATTAAATACCTGTATGAAACTGATGGTCCTTGTCCAGCAGGATTTGCAGCCGGGATCTTCGGTACTGGGGCCTCTTCGTCTCACGCCGGTAGGACTAGTCCTACTAGCCAGTTCTACGACGACGACTTGCACGGTGCACACCACCACGACGTACTAGGCTCCTCTTAGCTTGGAGGAGCTCCAGAGGCGCACACTCAGGAGCAGCCAGAGGTCACACCTGTACAGGCAGGACGGGTTGGCCGTGCCGTACCCCCGGACCGACTCACGTACTCCCAGGGGCACATTAGGGCGCAGGGTAGGAGGGACAGGGGTAAGAGGCCTCGTCAGTAGTGTTCTACCTCTTCAGTCCTTATGTGACCGTTTCTTTTGGCTTACAAACTTGTAAAGCAGTACTACTTTTGCTATTACTACTGCAGTACTACTTGTGTTTGTCTCGTCTGCATAGTTCTTTTCATTCATATGGTGCTAGAACAACTTATGCTCACGACAACACACTTTCGGCGCTTCACGGTAGTGTCAGATCCAGTAGCGCGCACAGTCCACAACAGCACACATGAAAAGCGGCAGCTCGAGTTGTCACTATCAACTTTCGGCGCTGCCTGTTGACATAAAGTGAATCACGCCCACGCGTGATCGTCTTGTCACATCTAATGAATAATGTATCTCATTGAGTTCACATATATTGCAGTGAAAACGACGCTATATAATTGACAATCTGAAGGCAACCTCTTCATATCTTCTTTCCCACTAGCACACAATACACGAAAATGGAAGCGCCATTCCTTGAGCGTCTCAACTGGCGAAGCGATCCTTTTGCTGGTTGGTTTCCACCATGGTGTAACCGTCCTTTGTGCGATTGTGGGGATGGATGCATACTCAAGTCTTCCCTCATGATACAAACTCGGGGCAGGAGATTCTTCCAATGCGCGAACTTTGATCAGGTATGCTTCATCTATTCGAAGTTCAAATGGATAAAAAAACTAACTTCTTCGTACACAATTGTAAAATCTTACGCAGACATATCGTCCAATGTGCAACTTCATCGAGTGGGTAGACATGGAGAACCCACAAAACGACGGAACCCGTGCTTACCCACGTAGTGAAACAAGATCGGACTACCTAAGGTGGAAGGATGAGCATGAACGTCGAATTGCTGCTGAGGCTTTAGAATGGCACGTAAATCCCCTAGGACTCCCCACGTGGCGTGAGCGTCCGGAGTGTCGTTGTGGTGACCGTTGTCAGGTCATAAGGTCCGTAAGGCACCGAACTCGAGGACAAAGGTGTTTCGTGTGTCCAAACATTGTCGACGATGATTTCGTGGTAATTACAACTATTCTTTTCATCACTCCTCAGTACTATCATTAACTTAACTATCCCAAAATGGATGTACATAGAAGGATGTAAGGAAATGTCAATTCGTACAATGGATTGACACAGTCAGAGTTACTTCAAGTGGCGGGCCGATAACGCAACCTGAACCGACCATACAGTTCATTCATGCTTGGATGGAGTACGAACGTCGGGTGGAAATTGCAAGCTTAGACTGGAGGAACAATCCATTAGGGTTACCTAAATGGTCCGAGCGTCCAAAGTGTGGGTGCAGAGATCGCTGGCAGGTGGCTATATCCTTTGCTGAACAAACATTTCGAAGGAGATATTTTGTCTGCCCCAATGTAGACAACGATTTCGTTGTATGTCTAACCATTTACAAAATCCGCTATGATTTGCACAAAATTACTACCCAAACTAAATAACATTACTATTTTTACAGGGCAATCCAAGGATGGGTGGATTTACTTGATGGATCGACAATGTCACTCCATCATATCATGGCCAGAAGATAACAGAGTCAGAAACACAAGTAGAGTATCAACGATTGAAGGACCACGAGAATGCAATGCATTCTGACCGACCTAGAAGGTGCCGATAGGTTACCGCATGCTTGATTCGTCGAGATCGACAAATTTGTACCGTGTATCGATGGCACTTCTTATCTATCTTATCATTACAATGTTTAATTATGGTGGTGATTTTTTGTATGCGTAAGACTAAGGGCCTATTTGGATTGCTACCAAAAACATGCCCTACCAATATTTTGGTAATTTGAATAGTACTTGTGTTTGATTTCGATTGAAGCCTATTCATTGGTAATACGTAATCTAGATTTGAGATTATGTAGAACATTCTTCACTACAATTTTACATTTTGGCAGCAAACCAAATATGATCAAATGCAATTTTACCTTACCAAATGTTTGGTAGTGCCAAAACTTGCTTATATTTTGGCACTAACAAAATATTTGTACGGTAACATTCCAAATAGGCCCTAAAAAATAATAAAATTGTATTTTACCAGTCTTGGAGATTTTAATCTTGTATAGTTTTCAATATAAAAAGATTTGATAACTATTGATATTTATACAAAAATATAAAGCACAGTATAAATTCGCCCTCCCCCAGGGCGGCAAGGGGGCCGCCTGCAAAATTCCAGGCCCCCCGCCGCCCATTTGCAGGCGGCCCCCCGCACAGTACAAAATCGCCCTAGCGGAGGGCGGCAAGGGGGCCGCCTGCAAATTTCGTTGACGGCCGTCGCCCGAGAGCGAACGGCCGTCTGCCACGTCACTTTCGCCGCCCTCTAGGATGGCGATTTTTAAAAATCGCCCTCCCAGAGGGCGGTAGGCGACCACTTCTGTCAATTTTCAAAATGAAAAATTATTTTTATAAAACTTTTAATAAAAAAATTAAAAATAAAAAAAATTCCGGAGAGCGCAGTTGCCGGCATTCCGGTGACTTGGGCAGCCCGGCCCAGCGTGCTTCGTGCCAAATCGGGCCATGCCGGCCCGGCCCGGCACCACTCATCGTGCCGTGCCGTGCCAGCACGGTCTCTTCAGGGACGCGGCCCAATAGCCTGATGGGCCTATTCGTGCCGGGCCGGCACAAGCACGGCCCAAAAGACAGGAGAATATATGTGTGTACTGTATGTGTACTGTGTACTACTAATTGCAGTCATCCATCGGTGGCTAGCAGGTAGCATGGACGGAAATTTGAAAAAAGAGGCCGTGCTGGCAGGTAATACGAAAAGGAGGAGTATGCGTGTACTGTGCTGCAGCGTGCAGGCGTGCAGCACTGCAGCCTGTAATACGAAAAAGAGGAGGGAAATTTTGGAGGGAATCTGAAAAGATGAGGGAAATTTTTTGGGATAGAGTAGGGAAACGATATGGCCACACTATTTTTCCCTGCTGACTCTGCAATACTTGATTTATCTCGTCTAAAAATATGCAATATATTTTTTCTCACATCAACTGCAAATAACTTGAGACGTAAAAATTGGAGGAAAACAAATTTATTTCATAATAGAGATACAAAGTTGTTGCCTCATTAAAAACCTTACGCTCTAGAGTAGGGTTCCCCCAGTAAGGAAAAAAGTATAACAACTTGCTTACATTATTATAAATTACATTACTAATTTTGATTGGCACCGCCGCCATTAGTGGTGATGCCAAATTCCACCAACGCTTCTGCTGCTACTTGAATAATCTCTGGATCCTCTAGCCGGTGTTGCGTCCTTGCATCTGCTTCAATCCAGTCTTTAAGGCAAAAGATTGCCTCAACTACGTCAGGTGCAAGAGATGACCTCCTTTCTTCAATAATTCTTCCAACCACGCTAAATGCATGCTACGAAGAGACAGAAGAAGCCGGAACCAATAGAACGTCCCGTGCAAAGTGAGCTAGCACAGGAAGAGTCCGCTCTTTCTCTTTCCACCACTCAAGTAGATCAACATCTTCACCATCCAGTGTTCGATCATGTTCGGTGTGATTGGTGTTGAGGAAATGGTTAAGCTTTGCATCTGGGTTCCAATTTGACCTGCTACCTGATGAGGAGGCTTCTTCCTTGCCCCTGATCTTTTTCCACAAATTCATTGCACTTGATTTGCTTTGCTTTTTTTGTGGGGTTTCCTCAGGCACCCGATGAGCAACACTTAGCTTAGTTTGGTACAGACGGAAAACCCTGAACAACTCATCTCTAGCATGTTGATAAGCTTCAGAATAATCAAGACCCATTGCATCACCTATTGATATGAAAGCAGCCTCCACGATCTCCAACTTTTTATGAGGATCAAGTACCAAAGCAAAACAATAAAGGTGTGGAATAGCAGTGAAGTACTTGAGAAATTTTCCTTCCATTGGTTAAACAACATAAGCTAAAACTCTATCATGTTGGTTTTCTCGCAACACAAGGGACAATTTCCAAATACATTCAAGCACCAAACAAGAAGTAGGATAGTAAATCCCAGATAGTAGAGTGTCGACGTTTGATGTCGCAATTCTGGTATTTGCATGGTATGGGGATCGTTGGTGCTAGGATATACGCGAGACTGAGGTAAAAGAGACAGAGACGAGGATTTTTATACAGGTTCGGGCCCCTGAATTGTCAGGTAATAACCCTACATCCTATTGGCCGAAGCCGGTCGTTGATATTATTCACCATAATCACACCAGTATAATATTTGGGGTAGCCTATCTAACTGTTGTCGACATGGCGGTCTGAAGGTCTGACTCGTAGTCGACAACAGGGTAGTCTTCCTCCTCGAATCTGTGCCCGGCGAGATCAGAGATAGCGCTTTCGTCTCTCCTGACAGTATCTGGAGACACCGTAGGGGACTATGCGTGCCTATCCCTGAAGTCGATATCCGGCGGCTTGTCTTGGCGTATGTTGGCTTGTATGTTGTGGCTTCTGTTGTTCCGTGCATGTTGATTGAGGTGGTCGTGTCCCCTCTCCTCCTAGGGGGTCTTGTTTTTATACCCATAGGTGTCCCCTTGTCCAAGTAGAACTAGGGAAACCAATATGGATACAATCCGAATAGTCATTGTCGTTTCCATGTAGAACTCTGGTTGTCTTTCCTTATCCGGAACTCCCTCGAGGTCAGTTTCCGTATAAGACATGGTATGTGGTGGATCCTACCGAGATTTAGTCTACTATTAGGTATGTGGTATCCATAACTCTGACATAGGGCTGTAGCTTTATAAAAAGGCTTTAGGAATATACGCAGACGTCTTTCTATGTCCCATTCTTCCTCAGTAAGAAGCAAAATCATATCTCACATTCACCATTCTCATCAGTATCATTACATCTAACATGCAATGAATTGATGAAAACAGAAATTATTTCCTCATACCCTTTCAGTTGACGCAGCATGAGGTATGTTGTGTTCCACCTATGTTTCACATCAATGCCAAACATCCTCACTGGTTTATCCTTTGCTTGGCAATAGTCCCGGAATCTCGCCTTCATCACTGACTGACTCCCGATGATAGAAACAGCTTGACGGATCTTGTTGAGTAAATTGGAAATAACAGTAAATCCTACATAGATAATAAATTCCTTGTCATAGATGCATTAAAGTTGATAAATTATTTGCACTAAAAATGAGTTTCAATAAATTCTCAAAGACTACTAATACCTGCTTGCACAATCAAGTTGATGATGTGGCAGATGCATCTCTGATGGATAACATAACCTCCAATGTAGCTTTGCAGATTTGACTCCAAAATCATCATGGCCGTTGTATTTGCTGATGCATTGTCAAGAGTAATAGAAACCACCCTAGATTGTAAATTGAATTCTTGCAGTAGATTGTAAATTGAATTCTTGCAGTACATCTAGTAGTGTGGTAGCAATGGCTTGTCCAGTTTGTGATGACATCATTTTAAAGCCTATAACCCTCTTATTTAGTTTACGATTATTGTCAATATAATGCACAACAACACTAAGATAAGAGGTTCTTTGGTGCTTGGATGTCCAAATGTCAGATGTCACAGAAAAAAAAAAGCTAACAGTACTGAACGAGCGTTTCAACTCATCCAACCTAGAACGATATAATGCAACAATATCGTTCTTGGTGGTTTTCCTTGATACCTAGGTGTACTATGGACAAAAAGCATTTCGGATCATCCTCTCAAAATTTTTGTTTTCACCCATCCTAATTGGTAGGTTCTTCGAAACTATGTAACGAGCAATTTCATCTCGAGCTACTCGTGGCTCATAAGTCCATGTACTTACAGAACCGTCGGGTCCGAAGCTCAGTTGTGTCTGCCTTGCTCCTGCCGGTGCTTTATCCTTGAGGTGTGTCAAATAATACCGGTTGAGATGTCCTATTCCTGAACTAGAAGATGCAGACAAAGATTTTCCGTAAAATGTTTACAGGTAGCACGTGTTACCAGTTGACCATCTACTATTACCCTGATTTTTTTGAAGTGCCGCCAACGCTCCACTCTCCCTGCAGATGGTGCAAATGGCTCAGCCTCGCCTCCCGGTGTAGACAAGTCTGTGTCGTCGTTGGCCTTGGGGATGAGCTGTTCCATAGGATCATCCCCATCTCCCTCCAAACCATCCATATGGCGGTCATCTACCCCGTAGTCGTCCATACCCGGGGATAGTTGGCGGGCATCGACCGACCTACGGAAAGGATCAGGCGAGCGTCGGCAGTGCCTTTCCGGGGGTCTCGACGAGGTCGACCTCCGACGAGTATCACCCCACATGTTTGCTGTGGGAGGGAAATAATTATGTTGCTCTGTTTATTTGTGCTGCATTTTTTTTTTTTTGCCGGGAAGAAGAGGAGGAATTTATAGAACAACTTGCCATGCCGAGCAGTTGTTTCTTGTTGCACTAGCACACGTCACGCCACAGTGGTACAGTACCACGCAACACGTGGTCAAAGGACTTCAGGGAGAGTGTCAAGTAGTTGGGTCCCACTGTCCTTTTTTGCTTTTTTACTTTATTTTTTTCCTCTGCTTTTCTATTCCTCTCGGCATCTCCTCTTCTCTTTCTTTTTTTTTTTTTGACGCAGCTCTTCTCTTTCTTCGCTTCTTTCTCTCGCTTCTCTTCTTCACCACGCGCGCATGGCGATGGCAGGATAAAACCGACGGACAGCATCGAGGCACCGAGGCAGGGCAGGAGGCAGGAAGAGCCGTCATCAGCCGAGCAAGGAATCACAGGTACTACCTACTACCTAGTCCGAGCGTTTGTCCGACGGTAGATGGCAGGTCGTGCACTCGTGCCCGGCGCCGTGCGGCACCACAGTTGCGTCCGTTCGGCCGTCTGCCGTCCCCATCCCTGGTACTCAACTGCGTCCGTTCAGCCGGCCGGCGCCACTCGGCTGCGTCCGCGCGGCGCCACGGCTGCGTCCGTTCGGTTGCGCCAATGCGGAAGGGAATCGCCGGACACCGTCGCATCCTTGCAGGAGATGCTCTGAGCGTCTTGTTGCTGTGGCCTGGAACGAGATGCGAAGCGGGAGGAGGCGCCGAGCGTGCGCGACGACAGAGGCGCGGGTCACGGGCGCGACGAAGAGTCGAAAGACGAAGGACGAAGCGGCGCCGCTCAGCCTTTCTCCGATGCGAGTGCGCTCTTACGGGCCATCGGGCCGTCATCATGCTTACGGGCCATCGGGCCATTATCGTGCCGTGCCGGCCCAAGCACGGCCCACTGGTCGTGCCGTGCCGTGCCGTGCCGTGCCGCCCGTCGTGCTTGTTGTGTAGGCCCAGGCACGGCCCATATACGGGCCATGCCGGCCCGGCCCATTTACGGGCTGTGTCGGACCGTGCTTTGGAATAAGTTTACCGGAGGTCCCTCAAGTTAACAGCGAGATTTTTTTGTGTCCCTTAACCACAAAAACAGAAATGTACACCCTAAACTTACTCAAACCGTTCAAAGGAGGTCCCATAGCAGTATATAGGGGTGGTTTCGCTGACGTGGCATCCTAGTCAGCAAAGAGAGAATAAAAAATTTATGGGGCCCATATGTCATCCTCACTCCTCTCCTCTTTTCTCTATCCTCTCTCTTCAACAGGGCAGGTGGAGCGGCGTCGGGTGCTCCGATGGCACATGAAGCAGAGCGGAGAGGGGTGGCGGCGGTGGGGTGCAGAGGAGACCCAGGCAGGACGGCGAGGACGACGACGACGCGGCGGGCAACCTCCTCGCCCGGCCACCTCCGCCGTTGCTGCCCCCTCCTCCACCCACCTCCACCTGCCGACTATGCTCCTCCTCCGGCGGGCGGCGGAGCGGAGCGGGGGTGGCGGCTGGCGAAGGGTAAGGAGCCCGCCACGTCAGCTCCGGCAACGGCGACGGCATCGGCATCGTGGTGAGGGGTAGGCGGCTTGGGATCGGGGGCCTCGACGACGGGCGGCTCGGGATTGGGATCGACGGAGAGGGATGGGGTGAAGAGGACCATCGCTGCCGACCCATGTGTCGCCGCCGCCGCCTTCGTCGTGGGACGCCATCGCGGCGAGGTGAGGTCTCGAGGGTCCGCTCTGCTGGCTGCGCGCTCGCGGGCCTGCTTCGGACGCACGCCGCCGCTTCGCTCCGCCGGCCGCATGCTCGCCCGCCGCGCGCCCGCAAATGCTCTGTCGCCTCTTGTCCGCCTCCACCGCCGGCCGCTCTGCTCCCTCTCTCGGACCTCCTCTCCCTTCTCTCCCGCCAGCGCGGCCGGCCGCCTCTCCCCATCTGCGCCGGCGGCGGAGCTCGGCCGGGCTCGCTCGCCGGCCACCTCGCCCCCATCTGCCGCTCTCTGCTACCCGCTCCGCACCGCCTCCATTCCACTTTGCCGGCCGCGCGCCCGCCGCCGCCGCCGCCGCCGCCACCCCACTCTACTCCGCCGGTCGCCGCCCGCTCACCGCCTACTCCGGCCGCTCGTCGCCACCCGTCACCGCTCACCTCTGTGGCAAAGAGAAGAAAGAAAAGAGGAGAGAGAGGAGAGAAAGAGAAAAACAAGAAAATGTGGGCCCCACATTTTTTTCCATTCTCACTTACATGTGGGCCCCATAACTTTTTTATTTTTTATTTTGCTGACTAGGATGCCACGTCAGCGAAACCACCCATATAAGCTGCCATGGGACCTCCTTTGAACGGTTTGAGTAAGTTTAGGGGTGTACATTTCTGGTTTTGTGGTTAAGGGACTAAAAAAATCTCGCTTTTAAGTTTAGGGACCTCCGGTGAACTTATTCCCCGTGATTTCTACCGTGCCGGGCCGTCGTGCCTTGGGCCGGTCTGATAAAGCATGACCCAAGTCCCAGCTCCTATGGTGGAGATGCTCGCATAGTAGCTACTGGATAGAGTAGAGAACGGGCAAGGAAGAAAGAGGAAAAGATGTGGGTCCCATTAACATATAAAATAATACTTTGGCTAAAAGTATACTATATATCACTATTGTGTAAGTTGGCGGTATAGCGGGTTGTAAATGACCTAGAGATGACACGTATGCTACTATAGTTGACAGCTAGCGCTTCTATTAAACCTGCTCTTAGAATATTAGTATGAGAAATTACCGGTAAAATTTCAGCTCGTGAGAAAACAGATAAGCTGAAAAGAAATCAGATTCCGACTTATCATCTACTCCATCCGTGTTAGTTGTTACGATAAATATTTGACTATTCATCTTATTTATTTTTTATTAAATATAAAAATATTTATGTAATACTTAAAGAATATTTGATGATAAATCAAATCATAATAAAATAAATGATAATTACATAATTTTTTAAACATGACGAATTATCAAACGTTGATATAAAAATTAACGGCGTCATATATTAAAATACGAAGAGAGTAATTCTATAACTACTACTTAAAATTTAAGAAAGAACTAATTTGTTTGATAAGCTTTTAAATTTGAGAGAAGTTGTAGCCGTGAGCAGCTCTGTGAACAGATTCGCTCTAGCTGTTGGAATATATATTGGCCAGCGCAATCAAACCTCCTCACTGGTCAGTATCAAGTGCACCAACCATGCAGTCAACTACAACGGCAATAATAAGGTCTTCTCCAATCAGGCATTCCGAGCAACCCTTATCAAATATAATTGTTTTATCTTTTTTTTTCGAAACTGTGTAGATTGTTTAAATAACCGGAGGAAATTACAGCATGACGATGTTATAACACAAGATATGTCAAAATATTAAAAGGAGATCCACACGCTACTTAAAAAATAATTTTTGTTGGACGACACCCTCCTTATATTGCAGACGGATCAGAACTGATCTCATCTACTAAAATCGACCTTTATTTTCATATATAGCTCTTTAAGAGGACTGCACGTAAAAATAAGGCTACGCGAAAATCTATTTTTTCTGGCAGACCTATTAAGGATCTACCTAAAATCTAAACCTAAAATCTAAGTTACCTCCTCTTTTCCCCTCCACAACATTTCAAAATTTTTCATCCTTATATTCTCTCACTTCCTCTCCTCTCCTATCTCACTCACTGGCAGGCAACGGTGGCAGTCGGCGCGGCACGCCGCGGTCACGGCGGCAGGCGGCAGCTGGCGCGGCGCACGGCGGTGGGCGTCTGCGCCACGACGGTGGGTGGCAACTGGCGCGGCGCACAGCAGTGGGCACAACGCACGACGGCAGCGGGTGGCGGGCGGCAGCTGGCGCGGCACACGGCAGCGGGCGGCGAGCGGCACCTTCAGCGCGGCACACGGTAGCGGCGGCGGGCGGTGAGCCCTGCGACAACAGCGGTGGGCAGCACCTCGGGTGCGGCGCACGACAGTGATGGCAGCCGGCTCAGGCTTCCTCGGTGACAGGCTCGGCTCGTGACGACCGGCGGTGTGCTGGCTCGGCAGACGGCGCTGGGCGGATCCGCCTCCGCCGGCCCTGTCAACACTAGTGCTGCGACCGCCGGATCCATGCTGCCGCCGTTGGGATTCTAGGGTTTCAATTCTTTGATTTTTTTTCAGATTTTTATTTACGTGCAGACGACATAAGCACCCGCACATATTTTCACGAGCAGGTGTGCTTCCCGTACATAAAAAAACAATTAGATTTTCACAGATCATTTTGGGCAGATAGGCTAGCCTTCCGCACGCAAAATAGGTTTTGGGCCGCCTAGAAAAACCTACTAGTGACATATTACAACATCTTAAGAGATACAATCACAGGATCGCAACCAAAAACATTTTCCAACTTTGGCACGCGTACTAATTGGATACCAATTTGTCATCGACATCCTGATGGACAGACAAATATTTATAGGTTTTCATTGACAATCTTAAAAAAAAATACTTCATCCATTCTATAATGTTCTATAATATATGGAGTTATACCATTTTTTTTAAAAATAAGGATACAGAAAAAGTGCATGTCATGGTACAGAGGCGAATGAGGGAATAAAATAGTAGAAGAGTAGATGGGGAATTAGTATAAGAGTTCATAGGTGGAAGAATAAACTAATACATGACTTAATATAACAATTGTTTTATATTGCCACATATGGTGAGAAGCGTGCTAATCCTTAGGTCTCATTGCTTAATAAAGCTTACCATTTCTTTTAACCGGCAATTATGAAAGCTAGATAAGAAAATGGAGAAATATGCATAATATTGGCTTTGCTAATGCCACTACTAGAAAAATAATTTTTCATAGCGGTATCCTATTTTTTCCACTGGCGGTTATATGAGAAATCCGCTTGCGAAATTCTAACGAGGGATAGAGGGTTTAGAACCGCCAGCGGTTACTTAAGAGCACCGCTTGCAAAAACACATCTATTTTTACAAGCAGCGCTCCTAAGACCCCGCTAGTAAAAATAGATTTTCAGTAACAGGGTGTAATAGCCACCGCCATAAAAAATCATGGGATTGGCATAAATCCCGCATTCACACACGGTGAGACCAAGTCCAACGCATACACTCCAACCACTCCTCTCCCTTCCATCCCACTTCTCCCAGATACACCGGCCATCTCTCCTCTCCCTTAATCATGGGTGGTGTGCGGCGGCAAGGATAGCTGAGGTGGCAAAGCTCGTGGCGCGTGGCGGCGGCGCGACGGGGGCTTGCGGCAGTGGCGCGCGGGCGGCTCACGGCCGGATCCGCCGCTGACGCCGACGGTGGAGGTCGGATCCGCCGCCGCGATGACGTTGGAGGCCGGATCCGCCGCCGCGACGAAGGGGGAGGCCGACGAGGAGGGTTGGTGCGGATCCGCCAGCGTCAGTGCTCGGGCTGTCCTTCACGGCGGTGAAGGAGGTGGATCCAGCGGTGGACGACGACGACGGCTCCCGCGACGACGAAGACGGCTACCGTGACGATGACAACGATGGCTACGGCTTCCTTGCGACCCTTCTTGCTCGCCGGCTCGCCGCTGTACCGCCACAAGGTGCCTCAAGGGAAGCCCGCTTGTGATGATGGTGATGGTCGTCGCCACCGCCGTGTGGAAGTTCATGGCGTTCCTGAACAAGGCGGTGGCCACGGCGAGGTGTCGTGGGTGGCGGCCAAGGAGGTGGTGCAGCTGTAGCGATTGGAGGAGGACGCCGGAGTTTACGCTACGTCGAGTCCTCCATGGATTTGGGATTTTGGGATTAGGGATTGGGGATTTTGGGGTTTTTTTTTTGCAGGAATGTGAATTGTGGATTTGGGATGTGAATTGGGGAATGTGAATTGTGGAGTAGATTTTGAAACGAGAACATGAAGTTTGAAATTTGATTTGGGATGTGAATTGTGGATTTGGGATGTGAATTGAGGAATGTGATTTTTATTTTTTTTCTCCGAAATTATTTTAGCTGGTGGGTCATCTTACTTGCCGCCAGCGAAACTAGCTTTTTGCTGGCGGCCACCCACCATCCACCGCCAGTGAAAATATGTTTTCGCTGGCGGTCCACATAAGGCTGAAAATTGAACTTCTCTAGCGGTTTTTCGCCGCCAGCGAAGATACTTCATCTTCATTGGCCTTTGCTTTGTGACGGCTCTAAATGCCGCCAGCGAAAACCCAAAATGGCCGCCACGAAAGATGGTTTTCGTAGTAATGTGCAATTCCAATATTCTTTAGCACTACTAGGAAGAATATATTAAATAAGAAAATACTACCTCCATCTATAAATAAATGTGTATCTATCAATTGAAGGACAAAATTAGTATGGTTATAGAAATTTAAATGACGGGTAGTTGAGTAGAAAAGGAATACTTTACAAATTTACTTATTTCAGATAAAATTTAAGAACTAGAAATGTATTTATTTAAGAATGAAGGTAGTAATTACAATCTCATTGGTTTTTTTCGAGCCAAGGAACACCCCCGGCCAATGCTTTTTAAAGAAAAGAAAAGATAAATAACAATGTGGAAAGGCTGCCAAAGCAGAGCATTCCACCGGATCATGAAAGCTAGTAACAACTACTCTAAGGTAGCACTCCCATTGGAAAAACACTAAAATATAATGATTGAGTGCTAACCCACTCATCAGATTTTAATTCTCGATGTCCACGGATATATTATATTTATGTGAGACAATAATAATTAATTTAGTAGGATCAGGAATTTTTTTAAAATAATTTTGTAAAAATCAGGGATTTATTGGAATTCATTGCTGCTAGTTTCTGTCTCTTGATCAGTGTGTAGGACATTCATATATTACGTGTAATGTTGTCACTGATGTGCGTAATGGTGCGCACGCGTTTGCATCTTCCACATAACTAGGGAAAAAACAAGAACTCTTCAGAAACCGTTGACTTTTTTTAATACATTTGACCATTGGCTTATTTAAAAAATTTAATATGATTATCATGTATTTTACTGTGATTTCAATTATCTTCGAATATTCTTTAAGCATGACTTAATTTTTTTTATATTTGCACAAAAATTTTGAATAAATCAAATGGTCAAACGTTATAAAAAGTCGACGATATCATCATATATTAAAAAACAGAAAGTAATTTCCTGGGCATGATACTATTGTCAATGGCATGATGATGTTGCCCTCGAACAGGTCGCTGGCCCATCGTTCTACACAGCCCGTCAGCGGCGCCCAACAATTCTGCCCCGAGGTGGTGAGTCCAGGGTATAAACCGACGTAGAGAACCCGGAGCAATAGACGCCATCAGGCTCTTCGCCGACAACGAGTGTGTTCGGCAGTGCTAGTAGTTGGATGCATTGCAGCCATCAGCTACAGTCCAACCACAAGAAAGATATAGGAGAAACGGCAATGCTGCGGCTGCATAGCCGCAGTTAAGCACTACCGAATAACCTCAACGTTTGTGTGATTTGTTTTTCACCCTGGGAGTGATCCAACTCCTCAGGCTATTTTTATTTTGAGGTGCACATGCTGCCCGGGCCTCGAGAGATGCTCGGGTCCCAGGTACATAGAATACCCGTGTTTCCTAGCCGTGCCCGAGCCCCGGGTACGCTTCCATGCTTTACAACAAAAGATCTCATTATGTTTGATAAGCTTCTCGAATATATCGTTGGAAGAAGTTTATGATGGACATAGCTTACTAGAGTCATACCAAGTTACATACGTAGATACCTTGAAAATATAAATCTTGTATATTTGGCTTGCGTTCTTTGCGTCCCCGAGTACTCGGGGGTCAATCACAGGGGAGATGTGTTATAGGTACATCCCCCGAGAGACAAGTGCCCTGAGCGTAGCCCTTGGGGGCTGCACCTAAAGGCAAATATGCCCCGAGAAGTAGTAGTGTCGCTTGGGGTCCAATGTGTGCCTCGGGAACTACCCTCTGGGTGCACCCTGGGGCGATAACTCGGGTATGGCCTGCGAGGGAGATCATCTGAAGGCATATGTGCCTTGAACAGAAGCAGTCTCAATCAAAATCCGATGTGTACCTCGGGCACTGCCCACTGGATGCACTTAGAGGTTGTACTCTGGCACGACCCGCGGGTAGGGGTGCCCGGGGGGGGGGGGGGGGAGGGGAGCACACCTAGGGATATATGTACTCCGAGCAGAAAAGCTCGGGTCATCCCGGGGGTCGTGTCCGTGGATTAGTGGTGAAGATGTGATGTGTGGCCTGTAATGGGATTCTAGTTTTCATTTCTCCAACATAGTCTATTTTACTGTGTTGTATTAAATATCGACTAACATTTACCCTAAAATAGTTTTTATTGCTGTGCTTTTTTTTATCAGCAGTATCCTAACAAATAAGCCACCCACAAGTTTTGACAATTTGACTATTTGCAAAAACTAATTTTATAAATGAACGGTGGCTAAAACTTATTTCAGAAATGACCATTTTGTTCAGCGTCAAATCGTATGGCGCTGAACTTAGACAGCTCAGTGCCATGTCAACTGGCGTCGAATGCTGTGCCACCGCAGATGGGAGATTGAGTCGGCGTGCCAACGTGCATTCAGCACCGTGCTATTTGGCGCTGAGGTGTCTAAGTTCAGCGCCATACGATTTGGCGTTGAACAAAATGGTTATTTTTGAAATAAGTTTTGGCCACGAATTATTTGTAAAATTAGTTTTTACAAAAGGTCAAATTGTCAAAATTTGTGTAATCCACCGGTGTCACTGTTACTGAACACACGTATATATAGATCAGATCCAATGCTGTAACTTGCACTAGATCTTGCAGTAAATATGTTGTGGTACCATGCATGCTAGTGGCTTGCCACGTAGATGAGAGTAAATTATGCACTGGTTATTCTAAAACTAGCTCCATGCAAGTATATATGCGTAACTACGATCACTCTGATCCACCCATCGATCGATCATTAATTTGGTTTTCTCACTTTCAATTAGCTATATATATATATAGTCACTTGTAGTTGAGCAGCAGGTTGCGGAGGTCGACGGCGTCCACCTCATCCACCCGGTTCTCCGGGGCCCAGCACCCCGTCTTCGGGTCCCGCATCCAGGCCACGTCTCTCTTCGCCGTCGCCGCCGTCGCCGCCGAAGCGACGTCCGTTCGCCGGCCGGCCGCCGCTGCGTCGGAGGCGCGCGTGGTCACCACCGCCCGCGCGTACACGCCGTAGCACCGCCGGCTATTCAACACAAAACACATGCAACTAATTAGTAATTAATAAACAAACATTAAACCATGATGAGAAAATCGAGCATACAATTTTTTTATAAATGAACAGTACTTTCTTCGTTTCAGGTTATAAAATGTTTTACCTTTGTTCAAAGTCAAACTGTTTCAAATTTAAAAAATTTATAGACAAATATAGTAATATTTAATACTAAATTAGTTTCATCAAATAGATAATTGAATATATTTTCATAATAAATTTATCTTTGGTTGAAAATATTAATATTTTTTCTATAAACTTGATCAAAGTTAAAATAGTTTGACTTTGATAAAAATCAAAATGTCTTGTAACTTGAGACGGAGGGAGTACCAAATAGTGCGAGATGATCATATAGTGACATAGTATAGAAAATGAAATTACAAAACTATAGCAACCAATACGTCATGCCGCACGTCTACAACAGATGGCCTAATGCTGAGAGACAGACAAAAACACGGCATCCCACTACACTTAAAACCATCCATATTTTTGGTACGAGAGAAGGATGGATTTACATGGTATACAAACCAACATTAAAATTGATGCTGGTAAAAAAGAAAAAGATCTCTCACCTGATGATGCCGGAAATGACGCTGCTAATATTGGACATTGTAAGAGCAATGTGTAATCAAGCAGCTTAGCACAGGTAGTAGTAGCCAGGAGATCAAGAAATATCACTTGGCTGTGTAGTACTACTTGTTTGTTGTGAGCCAAGGGTGTGTCTTGGAGGTGCTCATTTTATAATCAGAGTGGCATGCTAATCAAAGCCTAATTATTATTCCTATTCCTCCTGATGGAATTTGGGAAGAGGCCGAATCTTGGAAAGGTTTGGTCGGACAGCCAGAAATCCAGATATTCGGTCTGAGCCTAATATTGTATACGGATGGATTGCTACTGCTATATCATGGTTGCCATACATGGGGATATATGCTCACTACCTTTAATTGTAGCTTTTCAATAACAGAACTTTTACATGTAAATTAAACGTGATACTCGACCGTGTGTATATATGCCTGCGTGCCTTTCGGCGCATTAAGGTTAGTTTATGCGATAGGTACCTACCTTGCTGAAAAGCAGACGCAAAGAGTAATTGGATATGCTGCGCACAAGGTTAGTTTGTCTAAATCACCAAGAACAGTAAGTCCTCTGTTTTTTTTTCTTCTTTCATTTTAACTAGGAACAAAGCCCGTACATATGCGCAGGAATCTTGTTGATTGTTTTATAAAAAAAATGTTAAAAAAGATCGTATTTCATCATTTCTACTTAAATGATAAGAGTATTTCTTATATTTAAATAAAACACTTTGACCGAGTACCATATAAATTACTACTTCTTATTATGTTTTAAAAGCTGAGTAATAGATGAAACTGCATATGTACCATAAAATAAGCATAATATATCTTTAATACACTAAAACATCCGCTACTTAGATTTCATATCTCACTTATTTGTAAATCCATATATAAATATTGTAACAATACCGCTACTCTAATGGATAAGGCTGATCATAGCCGCCACGACTTTGGTGAAGGAGAGCCTGGCTGAAGAGGTAGCCACCAACGTAGATGAGAGATCGTTGCCAGAGAAGTGGAGCCAGCCGTCGTTGCGGCAGTTGGAGAGGTCGGTGGCGAAGATACGGGCAGTGACACCTTGTCGAGGAAGGAGATGAGCGCCTTCCGTGTGGCGTTGGAGGCCATCACGCCTTCTGAGTCAACAACGTTGGCGGCGGTGGACGGATCGACGTCATGGCGGGCGGAAGGTTGGAACGCCTCGCGCACGGCGTCAGCGATGGCGGCGGAGGCAGTGTTGACCGCAGCCAAAGGGGAGAGAGAACCGTCGGCCATGGCGTGGGGAAGAGAGGGGCATGGCACGCAGCGAAGGGGTTAGGGTTTTTGGCAGAAGCGGATATATATCATCTAATACCAGGACAAAGTATGTGAGTCAACATGATAATTAGATTAATCATGGACACTAGTACATATAGAGATCGTGCATCCTTATCTCTATAACCGACTTAGAGAAATAGAATCGGGAGAGATCAAGGGAAACTGAATGCAGTACAACTATATGTCTATCATTTAGAGTGTTTATAGAAGTGCCGCGCGACGGTTTTAGAGTGTTTATAATGAGTTCAATGGACCTTTTAAGTATATAATAGATTAGTTTATAGACTGGCTGTCCGGTAAAATATCTCTCCTACTTAAAAAGTTGAAGATGTTTCCATCGTCCGTCCGATATAAAATAAAGGGTGAAAAAAAATCAAATCTGATTATATGCGAGATGCTGGAAAGGGTGAAAAAAATCGAATCCGATTATATGCGATGCGGGAAAAAAAACAGTCCGTCGATAATCTGATTTGGTTAGCAATAGCGATGGAAAAAAAACAAAAAAACCACCCACGGATTCACATCCGAATCATCACAGATTCACCTCGTCGGGCAACCAATTCATCACAAGATTCAATCATAAGGAAGGTGAAAATCGAATCAAAAAGAGAAAAAAAAGTGCAAAAAGAAATCTCTTTCAAACATTCATCGCAAAAAGAAATTCACGAGGGGGATGGGGGAAGGCGTCGTCGCTGCTGCCGGTGGTGAGGGACAGCTCCGCCACCGCCGCTGCTAGTGGTGGGGGAGGGCGGCGCCACCACCACCGCCGGTTGTGGGGGAGGGCGCCGCCGCCGCCGCCGCCGCTGCTCGGGGGAATGTCGTCGCCACCGCCACCGTAGCTTTTTGAGAGAGAGGATGGGGGGAGAGGGGGAATGAATTTTAGGGTTAGGGTTAGTATTAATGTAGTTTGGGGTCAATCTGGACCGTCCATTCGATTGGACGGCCCCGGCTTCACCCGCGTCAGGCCGCCGGACTATTGGGCCGCACGTACCTAGCACAGAAGAAGGCCGCGGGTTTGGGTTGGGTTAAAATTAGTGTTCTCTCTCAGTAATTTTAAGCATCTTTCTACTTTTAGAAATAGCATTAGTACCATTTTAATTGTTTATGACTGCTTATTAATTTAATTCTAGCTAAATTGAACAAACTAAAAATTTGGCTAGATTTTTCTCATGATATGGATTTATTTTCCGACTAACGTTGATTATAAATTCGTATAAATTTCATTTATGTTCATGTTTCTTAATTATTTACGCCAACAGTGATGTAATTCAGGAATTATTTCTTTTTAGCTATGTAATTAATTGATACAACACAAATTAATTATTCATGTTCATCCACAGGTTTCTAGTATTACTCGTTCAGCGACACTATAAATTTGGTCGAGTAGAACTGATCAGATCAGACGTTGTATTTCAATTAATTACTATTTAATATGTTTTAATTCAATTTTCTTGTTTTTCTTCCCGTTGCAACGCACAGGCACTTTTGCTAGTAAAAAGAAAAATTCAAAACCTATTGTCAGTTCTGTTTGATGCCTAAAATACATACCAAATTTTGATAATGCTAAATTTTAGCATTACAAATTTTCGATGAGGTGAAGGTGTGTGGCGGTTTGTTTGGTATAAAACTTTATCAAAAAAGTTATTGTACCAAATTCTTGAGTATATAATTTGGTAAGGCCAGAAATTAAAAAAAATCAAACCAGACAAGCTTCTAAAATTTTCAGATTTTAATTTTGGTTTTTTTTAGAATCTTTCGTTACAGCTTTTTTGATTTTTGAGAAGTACAAATTATTTTGAGTTCCTTCTCAGGCTTCTCATTTTATTTGAATTTAAAATCTAAATTCCGAATAGGTTGATGGACATGGTGGTGCATGCAAATTTCTCTGTATTTTCTTCTCAATCAAAAGTAAACTTTTATCTGCTTCAGTGACCTAGTAGTAAATTGTCATCAAATAAGTGCCTCAAAGACAAATATCGATATTACCGGTGTAAACAAACAAATACAACATTAGGCGCAGTGGCGGAGCCAGGATTTCAAAGTTGGGTATTCCCGTCTAAGCGCTGAGCCGTTGGCCGCTT
This sequence comes from Oryza sativa Japonica Group, assembly GCF_034140825.1. NCBI lineage: Eukaryota > Viridiplantae > Streptophyta > Magnoliopsida > Poales > Poaceae > Oryza > Oryza sativa. The sequence goes on from NC_089037.1 coordinate 16,608,821, forward strand.
CTGCCCCTCGCGGCCGCCGGCCACCCAACCGGCCTGACTGTCTGAGCTTGGCGGAGTGGCGGGCGCCGCCCGCCACGGCAATAGCCTCTCCCTCCGCGGTAGCATGGTCCAGCTCTCGCCGCCAGTGGCCGCCTTGCCGCGTTGCCGCCTAGGGTTTGGAAATGGGGAGCGGCGTGAGGGAGCCGAGCCAGGGAGGGATGGGTCATGGAGGGAGAGCGAGAGGAGGCCGTCTGGAAGAGTGGTGGCTAAGTGGATCAATTGATATCTGATGGGTCATGACGGAGTAGGTCGGGTTAGTAGGAGGCGTTGCAAGAGGCCGGTTGGGCTGTGTTTGGATCGAAGAATTGAGGATTTAGGTGCACTAATATGTGTACATGTGTATAGGGCTATGTTTGGATCGAATAATTGAGGATTTAGATGCACTAATATGTGTACATGTGTATATACTATAAGTATACTTGTTTTTCGATCAAAAAAGTTGGGTATTCCCGGGAATATCCGGGAATCATGGTAGCTCCGCCCATGATTAGGCGTTCTCCTATGGACAATCCAGTCCACATATGTGGACATCCGATCCATATACGGGTAGTACCTGGTTTTATGCACATCTAGACCAAGCTCAACTGCATGCGTATGTCCAATTGACATTTTGCACGTTTGATTCGATTCTGCCAGCAACTCGACTTTTAGGCAAACACAGAATGCGATGCTGCATTCCGCTACGAAATATCTAGCGTTCATCTCCTAAAAAGATATCTTCAAATTTTTGTGTTGAGTAAGAGATAGCACCAAGAGAAAGTGCTGCATTTCTGTTCGATCTTATTTCTGCACCAGACTGAAAGTCATATTTCGCTGTGTGGGCGTGTATGTGTTCTAGGTCGATCGGTGCATTTATGCAGAGGCCAGGAGTATTATTAGTAGGGTTCTATCAACTTTGATGTTATTGTCTGAGATTAATAAAAGCTTTATTTATCTTAAAAGAAAAGCTTTATTTATCTTAAAAGAAAGGACTAAAAGTCATGTTTCACAATTACCAGACGCCTGGCGAAATTACTATGTGTTCTCTTATACGCATGTAGGACTAAATTGACGGTTATTTACCCTTTCTTTTTCAAGCTAAATTGGGCTCATTCGTTTTGGAGGAAAAAAATGAAGGGAAAACATAGGAACAACTATTTATCCATTTGTTTTGTAGGATTTGAGCAAAGGAAAAGAATATGAAATTTTCCTTTGGTTATTATTCATAAGAAGTTCCATAGGAAAATTATCATCCACTTGGAACTCTTTTTTCTATTCATATGCGTAGGATCGAGGCAAAACATTGGATATTGATACGAATATAGGTGCAAAACAGAGGATTGAAAAACACAAGAAAAACATAGGAACGATCGTTGTTGAACCACAGGAAAAGACATGAATCAGATGAGAGAGAGACTCAGAGGAATTTTTCCAAGAGGTTGAACCTCTTGCTAAATTTTCTCCAAAACATACATACAATGAGCCATTCCATAGGAATTGTATAAGATTTGGAAAACTCCAATCCTTTGAATCAAAGGGTCAAATAGGAAAATTTCTTATAGGATTTCAATCCTATGAAATTCCTCAAAGGAGCCCTAATTGTTCTATGTATTTAGCCTCAAGTTGCATAGATAAATCATTCCAGCATTGATCATGTTAACTTAATACTAAGCATTACTATATTTTTCCTACCAACCATCCAAAAGATCAATCCTACATTTTCCCAATCTTTTTTTTGCAATTCCTATGCAATTCCTATGTTTTTCCTATTTCTATGATTTGGAAATCCTGTAAACCGAACGAGCCCAGGAAGCAGCCAAAATGCCAAGAGCCTGGATTTTTCTTCTTCTTTTTTTGTAAAAAAAAAAGAGGCTTGGATGCTGTCTTATGTTTTTTTTTTGTTAAAACACACAGTAAAATCATGAAATAGTTCAAGTTTTTTTTATATATAGAGTTTTGGTGTGGTTTTAATCTTCAAGCTCCCCCATTGGGCTTTCCATGGATGGATGTAATTAACAATTTTTACCTTCGTAGTTTACCTAAAATAACACATGGCCATGTCATTGGAAGTAGACCAATTAAAATATGAAATAGTTTCTAAACTCATAAGCTTTGACATTCTAAATTTCTGACCATTAGTTTTTAAGCAGTACATGAGAGAATTAAAATGTAGAATGTTTGCATAGTATTTTTTTTGGGTTGCAAATCTAAAAATGGAGCTTTCATGTTACATAAATAATTTAGAAACTACCAATAGTCAAAACTCACTAAGGCAAAGTTAAAGCTGATAAATATTTGCGAATGGAAAGGCATCTTGTTGTATGCGGGCCCCTAATTTCTCAATCACCATATTTGAGACATCACCAGATTCTGATGCAACTTCGGCTTCAGGGAATATGAACCTGAAAAAATTAGGCCACAAAAGAGACTCCATTGTTTAATTACTTGGAGACTATCCACATTGTGCCTCCTAATGTTGAATTCTAACTCAAATTGTAAGGTATATTACCTACATTTTTCGAAACATGACAAATTATGAGGTCTTACATTTCGCATTGAGATTACAACTTCAATATCATATTTTATTAATTTACCTCTGTAAATTAATAAGGTTAATCATGATTGTAGGGACATGCAAACTAGAGAGTTCGATAACTCGCCCTTAACAACTATCAAGTAAAACAAAACTAACTTGCAGCAAGACTCTGGAGAAGCGCGTGTTTGTGTTCTTCCATTCGTTTTTGTTTTTGTTCTTTTTAGAGTGTTCAGATGGAGCACACGAAGCATACCTGTCTTTCCTTACGTCCTGCTGAAAGAATGATATCACACACGCACTCTGTAAGTTCATCAATGATTACAGGTGTGATACCAGGATGAATCTCCTTCCCATCAGGACCAATTTCATTATCACTTGCAGCTTCACCTGCTTGCTCAGCTTCATATGCCTCTTTGGCCCGCTTCACCAAACATAACAATACTCGAGCCGTCTTAAGCCTAAGTTCACGGGCCCTGAATATTTCATTATAGACTATCAACCAAGACACCTTCAAGATCTTATCTTTATATTTAGGTGCATCATCTCTAAACCACTCCAGTTGTAGTCTTGTAAACAGCTGGAAGAAGCACACTGGCATTAGCTGAATGAGAAATTTCCATCATATGTGGACGCATTCACAAAACTATTATGGCTTACCCATTCTTCAGGTTCATTTTTTTCTCCAGGGCAGCATATCACCTTGAACGCTGCCGCAACTTTCATTAAATCCCAACTCTGTGTGTCAATGCGAGATATTTTCTTAATGTGCTCAGCAGCACTGCGCAGGGGGTCATTATGTTGGTTCACACAACGATCACACTCGAACATGACACCTGCCTTCTCAATAATAAGTTTAATAACCTGGATACAAGGAGCATTGTTATGTCAATAATGCAGAAACCACAATAATACAGAAAAAAAACACGCGTATGCAAAATTCTGGAAACAATTCATATATTGCATGAAAATACTTTGGTCAGTGAAAAATCAGAAAACACTTCAATGTCAGACATACAAAGGGGGTAATGGGCTCACCAACATATCTGGATGGACTCCAAACTTATGACGATTCAGGAGAAATGTCATTCCTACACTCATCGGAAAGCGATCCTCTTTAATCAGCTCTGAATTTCTCCAGGCACTAAACACCGCATCTGAATCTTCAAGCCCCACATTAACTCATCCACATGAGGACCACTCATGCAGGGTATATGCTGAAATAATCCACAGAAAAGCTGGTGCTCAAAATTATTCATAGACGTGAAAAACAAAGGAGCTTTAATACTAACCAAGCGCTTTTCAATGATATCTCTATAATTATCATTTCCTACAGGTAGTTTCTGCAGAGCCAACTTGTCCTCAAAAGTTTTAAACTCTTTCAGCGCAACAGCCTATTAAACAAATGAACGACGACAAACATATGTTAAGGGGAGGAAACACTATTAGTGCAAATATATTCCACACCTCAGCATGATAAATGCTTGTTCAAGTCCTCAATTATTGCAGTGTAAATCATAACGAGAATAAGTCCATGTGTTAAACTAATGCAATGTATTTTGAAAAAAAGGATATATTGGCGTTCTTTGTTAGTAATACCATCATCTTGCCAGGTCTCAAATCATCCCTAACTAGCAAGTCAAACAATTGGCACACATGCAATGGGTATCACCAACCTATGCCCATCTATTTTTCGGATATTTCTTCACACCCATAATGACCATAACAAAATCATGCTACATGCTTCCCAATCTGCTTTTATGGAAAACAAAAGAAGGGCTGTGGAATTTGTTAAATTAGTAAACAGCTAATGAACAAATGAGCTGATGCTCATATTTGTTCATTCAATGCAAAGAATAAATCAAAGTGGTAAACATGAAACATGCAAGATCGCTGCTCAGGTGGTTAAATTGAACAGTACAAGCATCGTAGTGAAAAAATTAGAAGCAGGGGAGAAAGGGGTACTAACTCTTTTTGCCACATATTCGCTGACGAAGTCTGCCCAGATATCCTGCATGGCACAAAGAATTTAGAAAAAAATAGGTAGATGACACAAAGACTGCCAATAGAGAGCAAATTAACAGACAGGCACATGAGTAAATAAATCAAATCAAACTTTGCATGGCATCTTAAACATAATCAAACTGGAAGGAAATAATCAAAGAAACAATGCAAGTACCTGCATGGCATTTGGTTTAAGGAGCTTGATCCCATCATAAGCGAATATTGCAAAGCCAGAGGGCGTCTCAAATAGAACGTTGATACACCCACCATGCCCCAACTAGGCAGCTGGTTGTTGGTAAAACAGATACTCCAGAATTCAAGCAAATTCAGGCAAATCAAGCAGAATTACAAGGAAGAAAAACGTAACTTGACTAATCGACTAGAGATCGATATATCAATCAAAATGCTGAACTCAACTAGTTAGTGGCTGGCCAAAGGCTCTCTAGCTAGCCCTCGCCAGCTGATCCGCCAACAAATCCTAATCCCTGGGGTGGATTGGGAAACGAAAAATATCAATTTGACAACACTAACTCATTGACAAGCTTGATCTCACTTGCCTGGGTGCTGCGGCTGCTGCGAACGCAGGTGACAACAGCTTGCCACCCATCTGCATCCAAGCTCATCTCCCTCCTCGCCATCTGCTCCAAGACGAAGCACGCCTCCTCCACCTTGCCGTCCTCGCCGAGCCCTCTCACAAGGTGCGAGGTTGAGGACAGTGTCCGCTCGCCAACATCGCGTTGAAAACCCGTAGACCCAGCTCGAAGTCGCGAGCCCTGCAGCACCCGTCGACGAGGACGCGGTACGTTGGCGGCGCCCGGCACGGTGCCCTTGAGCTGCATGTCAAGCAGCGCCCTGTGCGCCTCGTCGACCCTGCCGACGTCGCACGGGCACTTGATCAGGACGTTGTAGCTCGCGTCGTCGGGCTTGAGCTTCCGCTTGCGCATGGCGGAGAGGAGCTCCCTGACGCCGTTGACGTCGCCGCGCCTCGCGCGGGAGCTCGTCAGCACGCCGTAGTTCACCACCTCGGCCTGGTAGCCACGGTACTCCATGTCAAACATCAGCTTCTCGGCGTCGGCGTGGAGGTCGGCGTCGCAGAGCCCCTGCATCAGCAGGGAGTAGGTGGCCGCATTTGGCGCCACGCCCCGGCGCACCATCTCGTCGATGAGCCGCTCCGCCGCGCCCAGCTCACCCTCACGGACGCCGAGCTTCGGGGCGAGCTGGAGCATGTCCCTGGCGGCATCCGCGCGGCCATTGGAGACAAGGGCGTTGAGGAGCGAATGGAATGTGGCGGCGGAGTGGGAGCAGAAGGCCGGGACGGCGCGGAAGACGAGGACCGCGGCGTCGGGGCGGGAGGCGGCGGCGAGCACGGAGGGACGGAGCGGCGCGCCGCGGGAGTGCAGCGTGGCGAGGAGCGGGGGCACGAGCGGGAAGAGGCGCGCGCGGGCGAGGCGGTAGAGCACGCAGGCGGCGAAGGGGTGGTCGTGGAGGCGCGTCGGCGCGGAGAGGAGCGCGGCCGCAGCGGCGACGGGGGACGGGAGCGACTTGAGGTGGAGGAGGAATGGGCGCGGCGGCAGCGGAGGGCTCGGTAGGGCGAGGTGTGGAGCTCCTGTACCTTGCTCCTCCCGCCTACCCCCCCCCCCCCCCTCCTCCCAAGTCCCGAGTCCAGGACGCCGCACCGGCGATAGAGACGACGGCGCCGCGCGTCGATAGCGAATGCCGCGTGCGAGAGGATCAGAGGAGCGAACGAGGCCAACTAATTAGGCCCATTGGGCTTGTTTTTTTGTGTAAATGGTTCCCCAATTTTCCATTGGAATAAGTTCATCTGAGGTCTCTTAACTTGTCAACAAATCCGATTTTCATCCTCCAAATGCAAAACCAAATAGTCCCTTAACTGTCAAAACCGGTGCAATATAGGTCCCAAGGCGGTTTGGGTGGCGGTTTTTGCTGATGTGGCGCCTACGTGGTTAATTTGACTCGGCCTTCATCTGACGTGCCATTGACGTGGCGCTTACGTGGCAATTTGATTTAGAAAATAATAAAAAACATGGGCCCACGTGTCAGATAAAAAAAATAATTAAAAAATGGTGGAGGCCCCACATGTCATTCTCATCCCACCTTTCATCCTCTTCTCTCCCCATCTCCCCTATCCTCTCTCTTCTCCTCTGTCCAGGCCGTGCCGAGCCCGCCCAAGACCAGACCCGGGGAGGCACAGGCGGTGGCGAGGGCGCCGGCGGCAGTGGAGGCGGGGGCGGGCTCGACGGGCGTTCGGCGAACGACTTCCTCCCGCCGCCGACCTCCAATCTAACGACTTCCTCCTGCCGCCGACCTCCAATCTATCCGGCCTCACCGCCAGCTTCTTCGCCGCTAAGGGGCTCGGCGTCGGCGACCTCGTCGTGCTCTCCGGCGCGCACTCCATCGGCAGGTTACACTGCGCCTCCTTCTCCGACCGCCTCAACTCGTCGGGTTCCGACATCAACCCAGTGCTTGCCGCCTCCCTGACGCAGCAATGCAGCGCGAACGCGAGCAGCGCCGCCGCCGGCGACCCCACCATGACACGGGACGCCGTGACGCCCGACATGCTCAACAGCGCACAACCATCTATCAATTAAACCGATGTGCACTCGTCAAAGAAAATATAAGCACAACCATATGCACATGCCCACACTGAATCATCCAGTTAATTGGGAAGCACAAATTAGCAAACGGTGCCGTGTAAATGAAGTACACATTGATCATAGCTTCAATGGCCAAGAGATTTCTACTAGAAAAAGGTGTTCTGGAGCTCCCTCCAAATGTACCGAACCACGTCGCCATCGGATCTGGAGCAGGGATCCTTGACAAAGAACATCGTCCGGCCGTCCAGCGAGGGCGCGTCGCCGTCGTAGTCTTCCTCCGGCTGTGCCATCCGGAACACCTTGAACGCCGACGTGAACTCTCCAGGATGAAGACGCTGAGCCCCTTGGCGGCGAAGCTGGCGGTGAGGCCGGAGAGGTTGGAGGTCGGCGGCGGGAGGAAGTCGGGCGCCGAGCGCCCGTCGAGCTCACCCTCGCCTCCACTGCCGCCGGCGCCCTCGCCACCGCCCGTGCCTCCCCCGGGTCCGGTCTCGGGCGGGCTCGGCAGTCGGCACGGCCTGGAGAGAGGAGGAAGAAAGGTGGGATGAGAATGACATGTGGGGCCCAGGTAGGCTCCACCATTTTTTTAATTATTTTTTTATCTGACACGTGGGCCATGTTTTTTATTATTTTCTAAATCAAATTGTCACGTAAACGCCACGTCAATGCCACGTCAGATGAAGGCCGAGTTAAATTAACCACGTAGGCGCCACGTCAGCAAAAAAAAAAACCGCCACCTGTCATAATTGAAGTGAACTAGAAAGCCATAGATGATTTGCAATAATAGAGAAAGAGACGCAGATGTAATTCCATGGTAATACACATTTATTTTTGTAAGGTGTAACATGTAGCTATAATTTCTACTGCAAAGGCGTCCTATGGTCGGTGAGTTTATACATAATAATGTTGTACAAAAAGATAATGATCTGAAGTTCTCTAATTACAAAGGTAACAGAGAAGAAGACAAGAAATGCAATTACTGACACACTGATATCTTCTTTTGTAGGATACTCAGTGCCATTAAAGAAGAACCCAGTGCCATTTTTAGGACGAGGATGACCTGCAGCTGAACGCCATGACAGTAGTGGATCACCAAGAAAAGATAGCTCACTGAAAGTGGAGAGCTGACCACTGCTTGGAACCTCGCCCGTGAGAAGAGGATTGTATGACACGTTGAATTGACTCAGTTTAGAGAGCTTTTCAAGGCTCGACGGTAGTGAGCCAGAGAAATTATTGCATGACAAATCGAGGCTCTCAATGGAACCCAAATTGCCTATCTCGAACGGAATCTCACCCGAAATAGAATTGTTCGATGCATTCAAAGAAACCAGTTGAAGAGAGCCAATCTCTGATGGTAGGTGCCCAGAGAGGCGGTTGCCATCGAGAAGGAGCAAGCTGATGTTCTTCATGGCACCGATTGCAGAGGGTATCTGCCCAGACAGCAGATTACCTGACAACTGAACATACCCTAATGCTGTTCGTAATGGAGAAGATGCTGGAAGTATGTCATACCCCATCAACAGTCGGTTCCATATGGTGCGGCAGTTCTTGTGTGAGAACATCATCGATTGGACATAGTCAAACTCTGGGTAACTTGATGGGACCCAACGGTATACAGCAAGGCATTTGCTGGTGACAGATTTCATCAGTGAAGGGTTCTTCTGATTCTTGGCAAAGGTTGAGCTGGGGTTCCTCCCCATTCCTGCCATCTCTGGTGGGATCTGTCCAGATAGCCGGTTTCCGACAAGGTTGAGCCAAAGAAGGCTAGTGCAGTTTCCAATCTCCCTAGGGATTTCTCCTGAAAGTTGATTCCCAGCAAGCATCAACAAGAGAAGCAATGTCAAATTACCGATGCTTGGTGGAATCTCACCGGAGAGGCTATTGTATGACAAGTCCAATGCTTGGAGATTCACAAGCTGACCATATGATGGAGGGATTGTACCAGAGAAGTTATTCTCCGCGAGCATCAGGGCCTTGATGCTACCCATACTAGCGATCTCAGTAGGCAACTTGCCATTGAAGTTGTTAAAGCTGAGGTCAAGGAGGGCCAACTTTGGCAACTCTAGTATACCAGAGGAGACAATGCCTCCACTGTAATTATTCTCTTGTAGCACAAGATTTGTCAGGCTTGTCAATTTTCCAAGAACTTGTTGCACCTCCCCTCCAAAGTTGTTGTCACTGATGTCCAAATATTTCAAGCTGGTGCAGTTCATCAGCTCAAGTGGTATCTCACGATCGAAGTGGTTGCTCGTGAGAACGAGTTCCTCAAGCCCATGGATTGAGCCAATTCCTGGTGGTATAGATCCATTGAAGTGATTGTCCCATATCGACAGGTATGTCAAACCGGCGCAATTTGCGATTGAACTCGGGAAATTGCCATAGAAATGATTACTGGAGAGATCTAGTAACTGGAGCTTGCACCCCGTGGAAAAAATTCTTGAAGAGATGCTCCCAGCGAAGTTGTTCTTTCCAGCCTTGAACTGTCTAAGCCTTGCAATTCCATTCCAGACGTTGCCAGTGAAGCTGTTCCAGCTGAGATCAACATCCTGGAGCTTCAAGCAGTTGTTGAACAATCCACTTATACTTCCTGTCAGGTTATTGCTGGACAAGTTGATAGCACTTAGGTTGCGGCAGATTGCTGGGAAGTTTGCGCTAATGCCGCCTTCGAACCGATTTTGGGACACATCTAGTGTCTGCAGGTTGGCGAGGCTGGAGACGTCGAGAATACCACTGATGAGATTGTAAGATAAGTTTAGGTACTGGAGATGCAGGCAATTCTTGAGATCATCATGCAGCTCCCCAGTGATGCTGTTTGCTGAGAGGTCCAAGTGTGTGAGCCCACTGAGGCGTGACAGGTTTTGGAAGGCTGGACCAGATATATTTGAGTTTGAAAGATCGAGAAAATTAACCCTGCCAGAGGCATCACAACCAACACCTTGCCAATGGCATGGTGAGGTCCCTGACTCTGGCCAACTGTTATACCCACCATGGTTTATCGGGTTCTGAAACTGTAAAAAGTTCTTGAGCTCAAGAAGAACTTCCCTATCACTCTGTCCAAGAATTACCTCAGCTGTTGAAGAAACACAGCAACTAAACTCAGAAGATATCAAGAACAAGAAGAAGAAATAACTAGATAATCATGCTTGAAGTGTTTTAGAGTTGAGTGCAGGAACATACCAATGATAAGTGCATGGAAGAATGTTTTAAGGATCTGATGAAAAAGGGGCATGGCTCAAGGACGAGTGTAGCTAGTTTGCACTGGGAATAGGATTGCTATGGAATACCCATTTGCAAGCTTGTACAGCTTTTATCGACCAGAAGAATAGCACTATCGACGGCGTGTGTGTGTTGTATTAGTCAAGTGATTTAGTCCTTTTCATAATTTTGTTTCTTAGAGATCATGGAACCAGTCAACCCGTCTGTTGTAGAGTATCGCATTTTGCCATTATCACCCTTTTTTCCACATTCATTTAACATTAATCTTTCAGTTTGCACTACAGTAATTAGATCACTCTTATATCAAAGATAGAAATGGATCTCTCCAGATAACTATCCACTCCATTTTTCAAACAACTTTTTATCAAAACCTATAAAAGTTATTTCATATATCTAAATAATTGACGATGCACAAAAGTTTGCTTAATTTGTGTTCTTTTTTGTCAGATTTCCATCAGATCTATTAACTTATGGTAGAGCTCCATCCCCAAGTACGAGTGGTTTAAGTTTTTTTTTGCATAGTCTATCTCTAACATTATACTTTGATCATTAATTTATTTTATAATATCAGCAACTACAAAATTAGCATTATGTAAAAGTAGTTTCAAAATATAAATCTAATGATATTGTATGCATGATCCACAGCTAATGCCAAATATAGAGTAGTGGTTGGTCTAGAAAAAAAATTTATGGGGTAGTGTTTTTTGGACGAAAATAGTGATTTTTCTCCTGTAGTGAACGATCGAACAACAAATACGTGGTATATCCTCTATAAAAGTATTCCCTCCTATCAAATATTTGATAACATAAATATTTACTCAGAATTTTAAAACTTTAACATCAATAATCAAAAGCTTAATTTAAAAATAAACTAAATAAAAAAATGTTGTGTAAATTTGCCTTGATAACTATTATCATGGTATGATGAACTTGTTAGCAGATTTTAGAAACCCAATAGAGTACTTTAAACAACCGCTGTTTATGTAATCTTTTCACGTCATGTTTAGAGGACATAGATAACACATCCAACATATCGTTTGTTTTGTTTATTCCAAATAGATTAATTAATGATTTAATTCTAGAGACGAACTATAGAATATAGACAATGTAAATGGTATCAATGGTGTTAAGCTACCTGTCCATCTTGTCTCCTCTTTCTCTTTCCTCCACTTCAGAAAAAAAAATCTAATTCCTCCATACCAAAATAAGTTTATTTTTCATCCATTCCACATATACCAATATACTACCTCCGTCCCAAAATGTACTACCTCCGTCCCAAAATATAACAAATTTTGGCTATGAATCTGGACACACAGTTGCCCAGATTCATAGCTAAAAATGTTTATATTTTGAGACGGAGGGAGTAACAACAAAGGACTAGAATATACAATTGTTTCCTACTTTCTCTTTTCTAATGCAATTGTCTCTTACTTTTACAAACGCTGATATAATGATTATTTAAAAATAAACTTATCTATTATCTACTAAAAGTCCATTAAACTAACATACTACAAATGCTCTCGTAACGCCATATGGCATTCCTATAAACGCTCCTAAATTGCCACGTGGCGTTCTAATATATAAACACTCCTAAATTTTCACGTGGCGTTATAATATATTAGAAATATCTGGCCATCGATTTTCATTTAAATTGGTGGGTCCATTAATTTAGACCATTAGATTAAAAACAGAATTTAATCCCTCCCTCTCCTCTCCCTCGCGTGTAGGTGAACCACATACGTATACACACGTACCGTAGGTACCCAACTCCTCCTTTTTCTCCTCATTCACCTTCTTTTTTATTTCCATCATAAGATATTTATATTACCTCTGGTCTTTACACACTGGTGGAGAACCCATCTTCACTTCCGGTTTACAACCCCTTTAGTTCCGAGTTGCAAACCAGGACTATGAATCCGGGACTAAAGATCTATATTTAGTCCTGATTATCGGGACCAAGTTTTTTTTCATTTTTTTTTCTATTTTTCATATCTCGCACCCGATATCCCAACAACGAAATATCATCTCCCGATATCCCAAATCATCCACAACAACATAATCATCTCAAATCATCCATAACAACATAATCATTCTCAAATCACAGATCGAATGAACAAATTATCCTCAACAAACAATTATTCACAAATTAAGAGGGAAAAAAAGAAAAAAAAACATCCCTACGGCGACCACCACGGCTGCCCTCCGGGCCGGCCGCTGCCCTCCTCGCGTGACGGCCCTGCCGGTCACTGCCGCCTACCACCGCCCGCGACGTAGAGGGAGAAGGGAAGGGGAGGAGAAGGAGGGAGAGGGGAAGAGGAGTGGAGGAGAGAGGAGGACTGTGGATAGACACTATAAGCATCATATGTACGATTATATAATCTCATTATACTTAATTTATAGAGAGGTTGGTTTCAAGTACATAATTTCTAATATTTAATTATAAATTCATATAATCATGGAAACAATCATAAAAAAATCATATTGACAAAATAATAATGCCTTCGTAGTTATATTCATGTTCTTGCTAGGCTATGTAGAGCTTCGCATACTTGAAAAAAAATAATCCTATATGGGTTGTCTCCTACACTGTGCAATATAAATTGGATCTACAAGCCTGTGTATTTAACATAGTCTTGAGTCATCCTAATCCGTCTAACATATTTTAGAATTAGTTATTTATTAGAAAATATATTCATTTTTTTAGAATATGGTTGACAAATAAGGTGTAACGCTCTGTCACTATTTTGTCATCTCACAAAATATGAACTTAAAAATAAGATTGTATGAAATAAAATAAAAAATACAAAAGGGAGAAAAGTGAACTAATTATAGAAAAACTTAGAATATTCTTAGAGAAAAATAGGTTCTTAGCTTTCACTCAAACTAGAATACCTATTACCATAAACATTGCATAATTTTTGAGTGCTTAAGTATGTTGTAAGCATGCACGAACCAAATAAAGGGCGATAGCTTTGATTGTACAAATAAAACATGTCTATTAAATAATAATGGTTTTAAGATTTGTTAAAAAATAAAGCCCCTAATAAATCAATTATAAAAAAACCTTGATTTTAGTTTATACTTAATTTGTGAAACCTGTTTCGAAAACAAACTAAGCATTCATTCTTCTTTTAAATATGATTAAGCTTATAGTGATAAATTAAATTTATATAATATAGGTACAACAAATAATTTGGAAGAAAATTTAAGCAATACCGGTGAAGAATGTTTTTGGGAATCATATTTTTTAACACAGCACGAATAAATCTATTGATATTTTTCTCAAATAGTTTCTAATTCAACTTAAGATGTATGCACGCATATTCGCACGGGCTAACTTTCTAGTTTTAGGATAAAAGAAGGTAAAGATGACGGGGGGAGTACATGCTATCTTCTCTAAGACACTAACATCTCACCATTATCCATGTCCTAAATAAGGGATCCAATTAGTGTAATAGAAATAGGAATAATAGATCAAATATGAAATGCTAAGTAAAAAGAATGACAGTTAAAAAAAAGAAAAAAATGTGCTGCCCCAGTGGACCGGTTCAAGAACAGCGGTGATGCTCCTACACTAACTGACAGTGTGTGGACTTGGAGAACGATGACGCTGAGGGTCATAGACGGTCGCTGGCTGGCAGTGCGACTTGTTAAAGGAGCTTGATGACATTGGGCCCAGCTCTCTTTCAGTGGCCGGGTCATAGGGATTTGGATCAGGTGCAGTTGGTACTATGAGTGCAACTTGAATGTGAGAGAAATGGACAATGCCAGCTTGCATAACTCACTTTCAAGAAAAATTCTTTCCCAGCCTCTTAAATTTTACCCAATCTTTTTTATTCCTCCGAGTTTTCTCCACTTCTTTTATGTCCCTGAATTTTAGTTTTGATCACATTATGTTATTTAATTGTTTTGTATGAAAAGAACCAATTTGCGTAAAAGAAACATATAAATTTATAGACTACATCATAAGTTTGTTACATAAGACTATAAGACTATTAGATTCATGATTTTATTTTATGAGGTATTATTTATGGCAAAGTTTATTTTTATAAGGAATTCCTTTTTATAATGACAGAAAAATTTTAATATTTTATTTTTTAAAATAATATATATAGCATATTTTTATGGTAATTCAACAGATTTATCCCATATTGTATGTATTATATAAAAAGTAAGCTATCCAAAACTATGTTTACCCTTTTAAATTAAAATAATATTATACTAACTTTTTAATATATATTAAAATTGGACACACCTATACAGTGCAATCGCTGGCTTGGTTAAACCAACTAGCACTTCATCCAACATGACGAGGAACAAAGGTACCGGTTTTGGAACCAGAACCTTTGAGGGTCCATGAATAAAAAAAGAGAGAAAAAGTTGGCTCGATGCATCGATCATCGAGCAGCTCTTGATCACCCCTAAGATCATCATCATCATCCTCATCATAGAATCAACATCTGACGCCGTCCCCAAAGTGAGTCCACACAGAAAGAAGATCAACATCAACAAAATCACACATAGAGGAGAACACACAGTGGAGGCCACCGTCGTCGCCGCTGTTGTCGTCGTCGAGCGGTCAGCCCCTATGGTCATGGTGGTGGATCCGGTCGCCCATGAGCGCACGATGGCAGATCCGGGCACCCCCGAGCACCTATTGGGGAGGGGCGGAGAGGAGGAGGGGCAGCCGGCTAGACATGCGTCGGCGCTGAGCCCGACACGGCCTAGCACCGCTCGAGCGACAACACAGCGTCGGACCAGTCCTGCTCGTAGGCGGGGAGTACAAGGCCGCATCAGCGAAGGAGGAAGAGGCGGACGGCGCGAGGCTGTCATTGGGCGCGGCAGGAGGGGAGGAGGTGGAGGAGGTTAGTGGTGGGGTTGGGACAGCGCGGGTGGTGGGCAAGAGAGAGGTGTGAGAGAGCGATGAGAGGGAGTTGGAGAGGATAAGGGAGAGATGGAGCTAAGAGAGCTAGAGATAAGAAAAAGGATGAGACTCAGGGAGCGTTTGGTTCCCTTGCCTAGCTAGCCTTGCTAGGCAAAGGCAAACCAACTCATTGCCTGCTTGCTGGGTTTGCCGTACCCGTCCGTTTGGTTCATTTGCTATCTGTGGCTTGGAATGGTAGCAGGCTAGCTAGCAGCTCGTATCGTATGCATTCATCCATAACTGGAAAGATGGAGTGATTTAACAAGAAGATGGCAGCGAAATAGATACACGATCTGCTCGCCCTATAGTTCGGCAAGAATGGAGCCTGGTTGTTGAAGAAAGTCGCACGCGAGAAGTTTGCCGTCGGAGGCGAGCTGATTTGGCTCTCCCTCGTGAGCCAGTTTTTTCTCGCCCTTGCAGGCTAGTTCGCCCTCAAAAGTTAGGATTTTCTTCACGATTCCAAACGCCTGGTCTTGCCTGCTAGGCTAGGCTTGATCTAGCCTTGGATCCAAACGCACCCTCAATGGCTCGGCTTGGCTCCTCATATGTGTTGTTTTTTTAAAAAAAAACCAGCACATATAACCCTATTATAAGTGCCGGTTTATTAAAAAGACCGGCACTAGTAATATTGGTGCAGGTTTGTTTGTAAACCGACACTTACGAGGGATCAAAGGTATCGTTTTTAACTTTAGACATGTCCGAGGGGTAGGAAGGTGTGGCCCCCCGGTTTTTAACACTGGAAACCCCATGTGTCTTACAATATCACTCCTTGTATCAGTAGGTGGTACACACATGGCATAGTCGAATATCACAAGCTGACATTGTTATACATGTATTATACTACATTAATACTACAAGGGTAGCCCAAATGGAACCCAAATAGACCAAGCATGGTCATGTACATTATAGACTACCAAAAGAAATTTACAAGATAGTAGGAGCGAAGCAACGGCGGTCTATCTAATTCCACAGGCATCGACTGATGAACCTAGGACCCTATTCCATCGTCTTCGACATCTTCTCAACAGCATAGCACACATGTGGTCGACTCCGACTCCTTTCTAAAACATTTAAATTAAGCAAGGGTGAGTACAAACATACTCAGCAAGCCACCACTATAGAATGCATGTAGTGCACACAAGGCTTTAAGGATGGCTTGGTTATTTGCATGAAGCTAGTTTTCACAATTCATTTCATAGGCCACATGGAGTGATCTCACATCCATAATCATATAACACAAGTATGGAGTGTACAATCGTCTATAATGGCAATGCTAAGCAATGTCAATAATTGACTACATATAAATAAATAGACTCGGGCAACAATGGATGAATGTATAAGCATAAGGATAACAATATCAAGGAGGGGTCATTCAAGTCAAGTGTAGGTATGCAGTTTACAAATAGCATGCAGTTTTATTTGCAATTAACATATTTATAAATATAGGTTCAATATGTTCAAGGAGGGAAGAGTAGTGACTTGCCTTGCTTTTAAAATCCTATATCTTCGAGAAATATAGGTTCTGCCCGAAGGTTAGATGAAGGACGTTATACAGACTTCTAAACAGGAATTAACGAGGAATTAATCTCTCGAGTTTAGCCAAGGAAATATAGGAACGTAGCATAGACTTTTGTAAGGAATCGAGGGTTGGTTTGGTTTATGGTCTAAATAGACCTTACCAAATTTTGTCAATGCCAAATTTTGATAAATTTTGGCATGACTAATTTTGGTAAGGCAAAGTTGTGTTTAGATTGAAGCCAAAATAACCTAAGTTCACTATTGAAATGGCCTATTTTCTTAGTCAAAATTTAGTTTTAAACCAAATAGACACTAAACACTATTAAAATTACTAAATATTGGTAAGGCTAATTTAGGCCTCAAACTAAACCAGCCCTCATCTCTTGGGCTTGGACAGGGAAGTAGAGTGAGTCGAAAACTCGAAATAGACTTTTGGAGGGGGAGAGAGTTCTGTGAGGAAGTCTCTAGAGTGTGGGTCCCACTAGTGGGCCCCACTTATTTTCTTTCTCTTTCTCTTTTCTTCTCTCTCGGTCTCGCCTCCTTCTGCTCTCTCTCGCTTTCTCCTCCTCACGCGCAAGAGAGGGAGGGCGAAAGGCGCTGGCGGCGACCGAGCGCGGCGGTGGGGATGGAGGGGAGGCCGGCGGTGGGGGAATGGAGAGGAGGCTGGCGGTCTGGAAGGGGAGGAGCTCGGTGGCGGCGGGGATGGAGGGGAGAGGTCGTCGCGGGCGGTCGCGCGCGAGGCGGCCGGTCCGCGACGGTGGCGTAGCGGCGCTGTGTCGGGCAGAGGAGGGAGGCGGCGCGAAGGAGAGGTGGAGGGAGGTCGCCGCGGGGACGGTGGCGCGGCTCAGGCGGAGGGGGGCGGCGCGGCGCGGTGGCTAGGCCGCGCGCGCACGGGAGGGAGGCGACGTCGAGGGGAGGAGAGGAGGAAGGGAGTGGCGGGTCTGGGAAGGAGGAGGTCAGGGCGTCGGCCAGCGATGCCGCGCGCACGTACGGCGTGGGTGACGCGCGCAAGGCGGCGACGGCGCGGCCGGGCTCGACGCTGCCACGGGCGTCGATGCTCGGCTCGGTTCGTCCTCGCGTGCCGAGTGCTCGACCGAGGTCCTCAGAGGTTCGTTTTCAATATATTTTAGTTTGGTTACGTCCACGGTTCGAGTTCGAATGCTAGTTTCTGTTACGTTCAATCGTTCATGTGTTCAGATGTTCAAAGGTTCGATCGTTCTCACGTTCGTTCGTTTGATCGTGCAAGGGAGTTCGCGGAACGGCGCGGCGGCCAACTCCAACCTGCCTCTTGCCCAACCGAGGCTCGGCTCGTGGCCAGCCGCGGCGGAGCAAGCGGCGAATGCGCTGGATAGAGGAGTGCAGAGCATGGAGGTGGAGGGGAAGGAAAAAATGGAGAGTAGGGAGAGGAGGGGAAGGAAGGAATGGATTTTTTGCGCCGATCCGTGAATTTATTTATAGGTTAAATAGATGATAACTAATGAATTTTTGCGTCGTGGTCCAGTTTGCCGCATCTAGAGATACAAGTGGATGAATCTATAAGTCAAATTAATAGGTAATCCGCGAGTCAAACCTGTAGGTTCCCCACTCATTTTGCCTATAAGCGGTTTGCGGACAAGACCGCTTGCAACCTTAAATTGTGGTGGCCGGAATGTAGGAGGCAGCTATGCATGGCTCCCTGGACTTGGCGTTGTTTCTCGGTGTGGACTATCCCTCATTGTTGCTTGTGGTTTGGGGATGTTTTTGGTGGGCTGGGAGCATGGGTGCATGGGTGGTTGCTGGGGAGGGGACCCTACTGAGTTGAAGGCTGGCGAATCTTGGTTCAAATAAGTGTTGTGGCGAGGATGGATTTTAATCTCTCATGTGGACATTCACATATTTCTTATATGCCACCTAAATGATTATAAAAAAATCAAAAAAAAAATTACAAGATAGGTTAATATGTAATATATCACTTCACAAACATGCAAACATGCAAGTTCAAATTCGACTTCTATAAGTTGTAACAAAAACAACAAATTAAACTCTAACGAGTATACGTATATTCACAGTCAAATTTGTTATTTTTGTTATAATTTGTAGAAGTCGAATTTGAACTTGCGTGTTTGTGAAGTGATATATTACATATTAACCTATCATGTCAATTTTTTTGAAAATTTTTCATAACTATTTAGATGACATGCAAGAAACGGGTTGACATTCACCCGAGTGTTTAAAACAGTTTCCCGTGTTGTGGCTTGTAGGCAATTCATCGAACACACTCTATGCTTGCATGCTGGCTGTGGCCTGTGGCAAAGCAGAGGGAGGGAATGTGGACTTCAGGCCGAGAGAGGGCTGCTAGGTCGGCTGTAGTTTTGAGAATATGGAGGGGAAACAGACTTGCTGTGGGGGATGAGTTGGGCTGGCAGGGAAGGGAAGTCCCACTTGAATGGAAACATATCTTGTAATTTGCTAGAGTTTGTAATTTGGAATCTGCACTGTATAAGTTGGACATTTAATTTGGCGATTTTGCTAGATATTTGTCATCAAATTTCTCCCCCTAATATTTGTCAGATGTAATTACAGTACAATCGTAGTGTAATTATACTGTAACTTGCATGTAATTACACTGTAACTATAATGTAACTTGTACGTAACTTTCAAGAATCTCTCGGTAACATGTTATTTCAGTAAAATAGAGGTCGTGGGAACAAATTCTTTCATATATGTGTGTGATGTGATTTTTTTCTTCCTCCATAGAACAAATCTTGTAATAGATCTAACGATTCAAAATTACGTGAAACTTACATACAAGTTACACTGTAGTTACATGCAAGTTACAGTGTAATTACATACAAGTTACATTGTAATTACACTACGATTGTACTATAATTACATCTGTCAAATTTTTAGTAGAAAATTTGTCGACAAATGTATAGGTGGTCCCTTAATTTGGCTCTGTCCAATTGGACTGTTAACTTGGACATTTGAATTCGTTGCAATAGACCCGTCGGTTGTAGACCCTAGCTACGTATATTTGGACATTTGAATTCGTCCCTAGCTAAGTATATTATTTGTTCCTTGCAATAGACCCGTCGGTTGTAGTTTTAGGTCTCAAGCATCTAGGCCTCCGTCGTTGATTTTGGTAATTAATGACAAGCACTAGTTATGGACTAACTATTCTCTTGAGTTATACATTTTGAGATAGACCACATGATGTGTATGCCATGGATGATTACCGAGGATTAAAATCGATGGCACAAAGCAAAAGGAATGAAGACGGTAAAACTAGCGGTTTTATTTTAAATTGATCGAGGAGTTTGGGCAATCAAATTTGCTAAATTATTTATAGCTTTGCCGTACTATCAAGAGGGGTAATGACCTAAACAAAGAGATGATCAAAATGCCACATTAGGTCATATGCATGGAAACTTGGTTCGATTGTTTTTCTCTTGGATTCTCTATCTGACCAGGGCCGAGCTCGGTCTGACAGGGCGCCTTTGAGCCAGATGGTTGGCCTCTTGGCTAACAATACAGAGCCACTAGAGCCGCGGCCGGTCTGACCGAGCCCCTGGCGGTCTGGCCAGCCGGCTTATGGCGGTTAGATTGGCAGCCTAGTGTCAGTACATTTAATTCACTGTAACGGCTATAAAACTTGTCGTTACAATTGTCAGGGTTATGGATAAGGTATACCCTCTATCCTTGGATGTACGTTGTATACCGATACGGTATACCTGCGCGTATACGGATGTTTTCTATATACGTTAAGGAAATCTATCACGTGATAGAAACAGAATCCACAGATGGGAGGAGTCCTACTTGGACAAGACTGGGTCGTTACTATATCGTGAGGGGTCCGGTACTTCCGAGTCCTACTTGTAGATCGGCTAACCCGCGATATAAAAGGGACCCCCGGGAGGACCTAAGGCATCGAATCTTACCGCCAACACATCCACCACAGCCTACGAAGTCGGAGCCTATAGGAGCCAAGTCGCCAGGTGATCTAGTCGAACCAACTCGACTACGATCTCGTCGGTATCATCGAGTTCCGTTATTCCCTTTGTAATCTGTGACTTCCATCATATAATCCCATACCAACTGGATTAGGGCTATTACCTATTAAGGGGCCTGAACCAGTATAATCCTTGTCTTCTATTTGCTTGATGTCGTATTACTAGATCCTCGTACCAGCGTACCCCAATATCCTTTATATCCGGTCTACGGGTATCCCCCGTCGACAACAATGTAGACCAGTCTGAGCGACAGGCAACAAAGTTAGGGATTTCGACCCCAATGGCTACTTTTTGAGGGTTGGGGTATAAATACTCCCCAACCAGCAGCAAGGGGGCTCTCTTGACACTTGCTTCATTTGCATACACCCCTTGGAACTACTCTCACACTCTCTAGTGCTTGTGTTCATCCATTTGGTGTGTTTGATCAAGAGCCAAGAGTCAAGTGCATTGCTTCTTTGTTGAGCTAGTGTGGCACTTGATCATCTTCGAGCCAGGTCATCGCTTGTTGCTCTTAGAGATTTCCGCCTCCTAGACGGCCTGTGGAGGTGTTGTCCGGTGACCTCTCCAAGGAGATTGTGGAGAAGGCCCGGTACTGGTTTGTGAGTGGTTTGGAGTTCACCACCTTCGGAGCG
Source organism: Oryza sativa Japonica Group (assembly GCF_034140825.1). Taxonomy (NCBI): domain Eukaryota; kingdom Viridiplantae; phylum Streptophyta; class Magnoliopsida; order Poales; family Poaceae; genus Oryza; species Oryza sativa. The sequence continues at coordinate 16,630,267 of NC_089037.1, forward strand.
AAGGAAGAACTACCCCTAGTGATCGAGGCTTGGGTAGTCCACTTCGTGGGCCGGCTCCCACCTTGGCCACCCCTTGACGAAGGGGGCTTCGGTGGCTTCGTGGTTTTGAGCGGTGAAGTTGGGCTCGCCTCAACGGGGATTAGAAAACCGACGAGTTTCCGAACCTCGGGTGAAAAATTTCGTGTCTCTTATCTTATTTACTTATTGCATTTACATTTGGGTAATTTACTTTCATAGAGACATATTTGAACCCATATCACCCTACGATTGTAAAACATAACTTAGTTGCTTAGTTAAGTTTATCCATCACCAAGCCTAGTAATTTAGGTTAGTTTTGTTTAGGTGTAATTTAATTTTAATCGTCTATTCACCCCCCCCCTCCCCCACCCTCTAGTTGGCATCTCGATCATACAAGGTCATTGTTGTTGACATTGGGTTAGTGTGGGTATGGTTATTGTCCATACCTCTCGTTGTCTTGACAATGTGTTCAAAGGTTTACCTGCACATCATTTGAGCCTCAGGCCTTGGAGGGCACTCCTCTGCTTCTGGATGTATCATGAAGTGGATATTGCAAGGGCCGGTAGTGGAAAAGCTTTGTCATGTTGGAATGAGCCTCCGCCCTCCTGTGTGGTAGCTCAGGTTTAACGTGTCATGTGGGTACGGTTGTGCACACTCTGCAGAGTTAAAATCTATTCGGATAACCGTGCCCACGGTCATGGACAACTCAGTGAAACCTCCTCCATATTGTCTTTTAGTTTTACAATATTTAAGGCAAAAACCCGGCAGAAACTGTCGGTTGGCATTCTGGTTATAGCTGAGAATTGGCAGGCCTTGGCAGGGAGCTGGGAGGGCTTGGAACACACGGGAATGAGGTCTAAAGGTTTACTTTATGTTGCTGCAATCTTTTATGAAATTTTCGTTGCAAAAGTTTACTTTGTTTTTGCTATATATGCTATGTTTTATGCAAATTGCAGAACCTGAACCATTCCTTGTTATCCTTGCATTATTATGGATTACCATTGGATACACTAAAAGTCTTGCGGAGTACGTATTGTACTCACACACGCTTGTGTGACCTCTTTTTTTTTAGAGATGATTGAGGAGGTTTTGAAGATGACAATGACGGTGCTTACTAGGACTTATCGGTCGGTTGCCTGTGGGAGAGAAGAGGCACACTTGCTGGTTTTTGATGCCTTTGTATTATGTTTCCGCTGTGTTGTACTCTCATATGTTCTCTTGGATTTGTCCGGTCGGCCCGTGATGTAATCGTTAAAGTCTAGACCATTTATTTACTTAACTTTGGGCTCCTATGTGTGTGCTAGCAATTGATCGTGGGACTAGCACGGCATACACATAGGATTTGGGGTCAAACTCAGGTCCCACAAAGTTGTTATCAGAGTCATACTGACCATGGTTTAGTCATAGTAAGCCATGTCGTCGGCTAGGTTTTTGCTTTGAAAAACTTCCATTCAAAATTCTCATCCATCTTCTAAAACTTTCTAAGTATCCATCCTATTTAGGGTCTCATTTTACTCTACTCAACTCCCTCGGCCAATAGTTTTTGTCTTAAACTTAGGCTTCATTTAAAAAAACAACTGTAGTGGCTGCCTTTTTTAAAAAAAACCTTGCCCATGAAAATGGTTTCAAGTACTTCTGAAAATATGTTCTAAATGGTTCTTGAAGTTACTATAAAAAATCTAAATGGTTTATTGAAAAGCTGCAGCAAAATGCTTGCAAAATATTTTTCAATTTTCAGCTTGATTTGAAAGAATTCTCAGCTAGAGCAAAATCTAAACCCTTATATCCTTACCTACTGTCTTTTGGTTTCAAAATGATCTTTTTGCAGCACATTAGACATTAGTAATAATAATATTATAGGATAAGGACTTAAGGGGTAGTTGTATCGGGATGGGAAAACGTTGTATCTTCCATTTGTTCTTGTTGTTTGTGTGTTGTGGGATGTACGATATAGTTGCTATATTCATTACATCCACATTTACCGTAATTTTGACAAATTGACTCTTCTATAAAACTTATTTTCAAAATAGATCGTGCCAAAAACTAATTTCAAGATTAGGTCGTCACCTCAGCGCCAACCACGATGGCGCTGAGCTAAAACGTTTCAGCGTCACCTTAATTGGCGCTGAGATATGTCCGATCGTGGAACACATTAGCCACGTAAGAAGAGCTCAACGCCATATGAGTTGGCACTGATATCTCAAGTTTAAAAGGCTTTGCGGGCAACAATAGACACAAATTGAAGCTAGCTTGGTGGTTGGTTGTTGCGGCTGCAAGTAAAAGGTCCAGGTTCGATTCTCACCATTGCATTCAACTCATTTTTTTTCTATCGCTCCTTGCTCCTAAATTAAACTCATTTTAATTATGAACTCAGTAAGAACAAATTTACTTTTATCGCTTCTTGCTCCTAAAACTCATTTTATTTATTAATTTTTTTTCTATCGCTCCTTGCTCCTAAATTAAACTCATTTTATTTATAAACTCAGTAAGAACAAATTTACTTTTATCGCTCCTTGCTCCTAAAACTCATTTTATTTATAAACTCGGTAAGAACAAATCCGATAACCTAAATTATACATCACAAGTTTTAAAATACAAAATTATAATCATTGAGCTTAATATTTTAATTAATGTTTCAAACTTGTTTATTCCAAATTGAACATAAAATAATCCCCTGTAAAGGAGAAACATAAAAATAAATCTACAAACAAAATATGTGATTGTTTGAAAAAAAATTCAATTGAACAAGATTTAAGGAGAATATATAAGAAAGAAAAAGCCTGAAAAAGAGCCATCCTTGGTTCGAACGAGGGACCTGTGAGTTGGAGCAAAAGACCCCTACCACCAAGCTAGCAGCACACACAGTCTTGTGGTCGTTCTAAGATGTCAGCGCCAGCTCATACAGTGCTGAGCTCTTCTTACGTGGCTAATGTGTTCCACGTCGGACATGATCCGCTGAGACGTTCTGGCTCAGCACCATTGAGGTTGGCGCTGAGGTAATGGCCTATTCTTGGAATTAGTTTTTGGCATGGTCTATTTTGAAAATAAGTTTTATAGAAGGGTCAATTTGTCAAAAATACGGTCCACATTTGTTTGTAACCTTAAAACCTAATTTCTAAAACTTGTGGAAACTAAGAGGTATAATATATATTACTCGCCTCATTTAGTTTTTACTTCTAACCATCCCGCGTTTCATTTCTTTTTCTTCAACCTTGAAGCAAAACAGCATGGCGCAAACCCAGTTACTTGAGAAGATTGAAAGGAACATCGATTCAACACACTTGCCAACTTTTGCATGAATCAAATCTCATACTATAAGAGGCTGACAACTTTTGCATGAATCAAATCTCATACTATGAGGTATAGTAGATGTCTTGTCCAAAGGTTCCTTTGGAGATTGCAATCTCTTGCATCATAAGATTGATCACGTGAAATATATGTCCTTGCATAATGGCATCAACCACATGCCAAGCCACTCCCCAAATGTCATCGTTATTTCCACAATGGGGAAGAATAGTGGCCCTCACAATCCAATTCACCACACTTGGGAGGGTCCTCAAACCGACAACTTTTCCATAAGTATGCCTCCCACCATCCTCATACTCTCATAGAACTGAGCTAATTCATTAATAAAAACAGATTGTGGGCATGCACTTCATGAAGATTGTCACCATTGCCAAACAGGATGTTCAAAAGGCTCTTGAACTCCCTTCTGTCGATAGAACACTGAACGGTTCCCAACATCCATTTCAAAGTATCAAAATCACCGGGCACCCACACAGTGGCATAAAATTGTCTAATAAACTCTTCATCATAATCTTGCCTCAAGGTCACAATGCGATAAATTCCAACCTACTCAAACAGATTTTGCAATACTTCAAACTCTGGGGTTTTATTGATATTCCTCCATGAAATCCACTTATGTTCAGCAAACGCCTTGCCCGGCTTGTAGATGGTCTCAAATATAGCTTTCTGGAACAAGGTGTGAAATCAAGGATCATCGGAGTCATTGGTTCTTCGGAATTGATCATGGTGCCTAATGATGGTGTACTAGGTGGGGTTTCTTAGGTATAGAAAGAACTGGATCAACAGATCAACTTCCATCTCATCATCACTTTCCTCCTCATCCTCATCATCATTGTTGCCATCATCACTCCCATTATCATTCTCATCACCCTCATCTTGGTCCACCTCAACACCCTCTTCTTCTTCCTCACTTTGAGCATATTGTTCTGCACTGGACTCCTCTTGCTCACTCTCAGACACGATGACCACGACGAGTCCGAGGTGCCATCACTGGATACAAGGAGCAAGGAAAAGGATATTAGCGAATATTTAAACACTTGTTTAGGTGTGAAGAAAAAATTGCTAACTTCCTGTCAGGGGCGGTCAGACACTGGCAATAGGCCGGTCAGACCGCCAACCTGCGATCGGTCAGACCGACGGCACAACCGCCGTTAGACCGCCAATGGCACTGGTCAAACCACCACTAACAGAGGAGCACAAGCACAAAATTTCTCCACCTCTACTCAAATGATTAACATGCTAGAACAATATTCACATGTTCATTAAGAAAAGTGTGTATTTCATCAAGATTGAACTAGAAGGAGAAAACTACCCTTAACCCTAATAGTGAAATAGATTGAATTGAGATGAAGCACAAGAGAGAAGTTGATTTACCGGATTGAAGAGATGAATCACACCAAGAAACTACCCCTATTGGTGCAAAACAAAGAACACCACTTCCATGCCATGGATCAATAAATCAACCAAAAGAGTAAATAATCCATAGAATAGAGAGAGGAAGTGGAGAAGACTCACTTCCGGTGTAACCGGAGCGAAATCCACGATCAAACCGAGAGGATTTGGTGGATGGATGAAGCTAGGGTTTGATAGAGGAGAGAGATGAAGAGTTTTCAGGTTGGGGATGAGAGGAACTGAATGGGGAGGAGATAGGTTTGGGTAGAACCAGAAAGGAGAATTTCATGGACCCACCATGTCTAGCTGGTCAGACCAGCCCTATGCGACCGGTCAGACTGGCCTATATGGCCGGTCAAACCGCCTGTCCCCTGTTGGCCGTGCACAACCCTTGCACAACCAACACCCCCACACACAAAAACACCAAATAAAATTTTATTTTGGAGCATTTTAAGATGTATGAGTTGAAATATAGTCTTGAGCATGCAGGCGCTATTACTACATGCATATAAATGTCTTTCTGGCGAGTTGACTTGAGTCAATGACCAGAATATATTCTCAATCAGTACAATGTACAAAAGATATGCTTTAGTTGGGGAGGGGGATAGCATTTTCCATGCCGTCTTCTTTGGAAGAGGAGTTGATTCCTTGCTTACTGGGAAAATAGGAATTAATAGTTAAACTCCTGGATAGAGATAGGAAGGTCGCACTCTAATTACAGATAGATATACTGTACATAAAACAGTAGTGATACAGCTATTGTAAAATGTTTCAAGACTTCAAAGGAATATGTTGAGAAAAGTTTATGACTGTGTTATCTGTGTTCTAAACTTGCGTTCTTACTCTTCTATATACATACCCAACATAATACACAATAAGCAAAATATAATATGCAAATGCCTTGGGAGTGAAATGAGCAAATACTTGGTAACAGTGAAAAAAAATTGGTGGGCTGAAAATGATGCATAGCTGCTTTGTGCAAGACTAGTGCCACAGTTTCAGCATTGGGATGCCTATGCACGACACATTGACAGCCACCACTCACCTGCTGATAACCAGACGCTAAATTGGCAATTGTAAATGGCAACACCTGGAAGCTATATTGCTTCAGCGATGGGCTCCAGTTGAAAGCAACATATTCCAATAGGACCATGGACGGCCTTATAATATAGAGTTCAGTCCAATTTTGAGAAATTCTGGATCACACAAAAGTTGACAATCACAGATTAATATCACGCAAACATCAGAAAATGATGGCCATGGTATTAAAAATTGCCGCCCCTTGCCCCAGGTTAAGTGACAACTGAGGTTGGGATCTTCTTGAGCAGGCGCATGATCTGCATGACAAATGGCGTTAATTAGTCCACAAATAATATATACTCCATTATCAGAATGTTCATCCTTAAAACCACATTTGGATACCCAAAAAGAAAAGATTGGTCCACAAATTTGGTAGCAACAGAGATCATTTATATATTGATCATGCAAAGTAATAATAAACATCTTATAAATGATGAAACTATCCTTAATTATTTGCACGTACAATAATTTGCAAATTAAGTAGTTGTACCGTTGGTAGAAAATGGAGTAGCAGTGTACCTTTTATTTAAATTATGTAGCGTGCCATAATTGCATAATTTAAACTATTGCATACGTGACATCCATTGCTGCTTTCAGCTGAGTCACCAACTCCTATCCATGCTCTCCAAAACTATCATTCTGAAGCCGACTCCACTCATCTACCTATATTAGTAACCCCGAACAATAGTCAAGCAGACAATGAGAACCAATTGGCAAACTTGATGTGAGCTCCAGTAGTAGCTCAGAAGCTGAAACCCCCAGAGGTCAGTAACTCTTTCCTGCTTTCTACACTTGTTCCCTTTTGATTCAGCTTCTGTGATGCTTATATTATTATTGTTTAAATTTTAGCAACCCAAAACTCATGAAAAGAAAAACAGAAGGCCTTTAGTCATTTATTGATCTTTGTTACCTTTTTGTATTTCTAAGAATTGATTATTCATTGCCATGTTCTTGTAGTAAAGTACATATGGCTGCCTTTTTATCATGACTTGACCTGATAATTCAAAGGTTCCAACAATCTTCCATACCAAGTCTGATGAACGCCCAAATCATACGAATCCAGAGATTTTGTGAGAAGCAAGCAACATATAACTAAATTACTAGTCAGACTAGCGAGGGATTGCCTATTCAATTTATGCAGCTTTGCAAATACAACGAATCCTTCAGTTCCAACCATCTCGAGAGAAAAGCCTACAGACATAACTAAACCAGTTCCATGGACTGGAGGGAACCAGCTAACATCTGTGAACAGAAACTACCAACAAAACGGCCATATCCTTCACTCAGTGACACCAGCAGTGAGGGATCATGCAATCGGTACCCCCGAAATCATTATGATGATACACCAATGAGAATTAAGTTTATTTGTAATTTTGGTGGTAGATTCTTACCAAGGCCGAGTGATGGTCAGCTCCGGTATGTCGGAGGTGAGAGGCACTTGATTAAAATTAGCCGGGACATTTCATGGAAAGAGCTCATCTGCAAGACATCAAAGTTAATAAGGCGAGCTCATATGATCAAATACCACCTACCAGGGGAGCCAATGAACATGCTCATTTCCATCACCTGTGATGATGACCTCCGGAATATGATTGATGAGTGCATTGTTCTAGAACGAACCAAAGTATTGTTGACCGTTTACCTCTTTGCTGATAATGATGATGAGCGCCATGTGCATTTCGTATTAGGAAGCTCATCCAGTACAGACAAGGAAGCGCAGTTCATTGCTCTTGTCAATGGGCTCGTCAGACCAGGTGAGGAATTGAAAAAGCAGAGGCTTAGAAACACCTCAGCCAATGACCTAGATCAACTTATGTTTGACATCAATGAAGAAGGGTTGTTAGCCAGGACAGACAAAGCTTCACCAAACGTCCAAAGTAAGCTCTCACCAAGTATCGTCAAGGTACCGCTGAAGACATCAAGGGAGCAGCTGGAGAACATGCCTCCAAGTTCCCAACTAGCTGTGACCAACCAAGATTACAAGGCACCAAGAAATGAAGATAACCCACTGTGTACCGCCAGAAAGACAAATAATGCTCACCTTGGCTCCTCTGTACCTTCTGAATCCACGTGCATAGGTAAGGTGGAAGCTGGGGCTCATGCTGTCTCCAGGCATCATCCAGGACAGAGAAATACTGCTACAAACATGACCAGAAAGAGCAACCAAGCAACAGAAGATCAGGTAAAAGGATCACCAAGAAAACAGCTTCCGATACAAGTAGACAGCAGAGGTGTGAATGTAGTGTCATCAAATTCAAACAACAATAGCCTAACGATGCATATACATCTACCTGTTTATGAAAAGGTTGCATCCTTATCAGGGGGTTCAGAGAAAACAGTCAACCAGCCAACCTCCCATGATAACAAGATGAAACTAAAAACATATAGCACCCAAGAAGAAGCTGTGTCTCACTCAGCATCCCATAATAAGACGGAGATGCATAAACGTAGTCTTGACTTTCCTACTCCATCACGATGCCATGATGATACGTACAACAGTACGAACAGTACAAACCTGCATATTCTGGAGAAGTCAATTACAACTAACAACAAGCAGAAGCAACAGCCTGCAGTCATGTGCATTGACATTTTGAAGAAAAACCATCCTCCTGAACCGACCAAAGGTGAAACAGTACTTTCCTGTTCTTATCTATCTTCAGACAAGACAACTGAGCTGCAGAAAAATATTCTAGTCAGATCTTCAAGTGAGCGACAAGAACGACCCAACAGTCCAAAACCAGATGAACATTTATCAACAGCCCGTTCTCGATCAGTTGGTGCAGATAGAATTAGCCCTCAGATCAGAACTCCATCGCAAGAATCTAAAGATAATGTTGCACCATTTATCGAAGAGTCTGAGGTACATCTATAATCTAGTTTCTTGTTACAATTGAAAAGTTATAATTTACTGTACAAATTCTGAACAATCTTTTGGCAGGCATGTGAGACCAAGAACAGTGAGGAAGCTTTATCTGCAAACACAGTAATGGGGAGAGAACTTATAAGTAATGTCCAGGTTGTAGTGAAATCCTTATCTAATGCTACATTCAGTCACAAAAAATTGACCAATGAAATTCTACTATAATATATCAGAAAATGCTATACTCCACAAGACTAGAAGTGTAATATTATGCAAAGCATACTTTATAACGGATTTGCACATCATTTTATATATATCCAAGTTTTGCGTCGTAAACATTAGCTTTAGTTTAAAAAAAACACGGCCAGCATTCTTGGGCGTTATAAAATATACAATGTTTGGGACAAGATTTGGTCAACTTTTTAAAATTTTGACCATCAATATTTTGAAGTTCTTAGGTTACAAACAAAAAAATTGGTGTGTAGATTTGCCTCGAAAAGTACCATCATAATATCATAAGCTTATTAGATTTTATAAACTTACTTTAATATAACATCGAAGGTCAGGATTTTAAAATTTTGACCAAATCGTATCCAAAATGTCATATAATTTTGGCAGTGGATGCCATACAAATGACACATATTCCCAAATTTCTACCATTAAATGGGAACTAGAGTTTAAAAAAACTTATTCCTACAGTGGATGTCATACAAATGACAGGTAATAAACAATGGGGACCTTGAAGATCTCCGTGAGATAGGCTCTGGTTCATTTGGGACTGTTTTCCATGGAAGATGGAAGGGGACAGATGTTGCCATTAAGCGCATAAAGAACAGCTGTTTTATGTACCCATCGTCTCAGGCAGATAAACTGGTAAGCCTATATGAACTCACCCAGATGATTTGAAGTTGCAATAGCTAGTTAGCTCCTGAGGTCTTGTACTCCAGTAATCCAACTTTTAAAAGATCCTCATGATTGTGCATGCCTATCACATGTAGTCATATTAATTTTATCTTACTCTTTGAATTGAAAAAAGAAATAAAACTATAGATCAACAATCCCACCAATATGTCCTATAAACCAACTACATTGGCCAATATCGGACCCAGACCAGGGAGCTCCTCACCAGGTGAGAACAGCTGGTATGGAATACGACCAAGAGCTGCAGTGGCCAACTGGTTCCAGAAATAAGACACCTCTATGGCTCTGAAATCCTAGTATAGAAATTCAGTATTAACTAAAATTTAGCACTATAAAAAAAATGTGCTGCAAATATTACTGTGTTGCCCATCATGTATTGTCATGCAGATCACAGAATTTTGGAGAGAGGCTGCTATAATCTCAAAACTTCACCATCCAAATGTTCTAGCACTTTATGGTATTGTAAATAATGGACCTGGGGGAACATTAGCTACTGTAACAGAATTCATGATCAATGGATCCCTCAAGAAAGTCCTCCTTCACAAAAACAAATATCTTGATTGGCGCAAGCGCATAATGGTTGCAAAGGATGCAGCCATTGGAATGGAATACTTGCACTCCAAGGACATTGTCCACTTTGATCTGAAATGTGATAACTTGTTGGTGAATATTAAGGATCCCTCTCGTCCCATATGCAAGGTATGTTCACTTAACGTTACAGTAGCATAGATTATGACAAAATTATCTTGTACATGCAAATGTGTGGATAAATATGTTTCACACCTTAGATTTGTTATATAAACTGAAGGATATTGTGTATAAAACTGGGGGCCGTAACAGACAAATAATGGTGCAACAGGTTGCTGATTTTGGTTTGTCGAAGATGAAACAAGCGACTCTTGTTTCTGGTGGAATGAGAGGAACTCTTCCTTGGATGGCTCCAGAATTGCTGACAATGAGTGGCACAAAAGTATCCGAAAAGGTAAAGTTCTGATTTCCAATTTGCATATTTGCATGTGAAAAAGGGAAAGATAGACAGTACCTGTTGTGTTTTTATAAATTCGAAATTTGGAGATCCCCTGGAAAAACAGCTTTATAGCGTTAATATTATCATTATTAGTTAAACAAATGGATGTTGTAGAGTTTGACATGCACCCCCCATAGCCGAAGGAGAAAGATTTCACATATCAAACTGACAGTTTATTACTTGATGTTATTAGATAGCATATATGTAACAAAAGAAAGGTGGGCTTTACATTTTATAAATAAATGAGATACTGGTGTACTTGGCATTTACTCATCAGACCACCAAACCGTATCGGTATGATCAAGATATGTGATGTGCTCACTAGCAGTTATCTATTACGATCAACCACCACTGATTTCTGCCCTATAAAAGACAACGACTGACTTTTGTCCTAAAAAAGCAACCACTGACTTCTAACAAGAACTAAACTACTGAAGGATATAATTTTTTTTTCGCCGGGACGGCAAAGGAATGTCGGCTGTAGTATATTAAGAAAAGGAGAGAATGTACAGTGTAGCGAGGCTTTGCAGCCCGCGCCTATTTACTGAAGGATATAATCATTAGCGGTTCATGAAAACATAGGAGCACAGAAACTAAGCCATACTTATTTTCTTTTTCAAAGACAATGTAGGGGAGGGCCCCACAGTTAGATTTTATTAAAAGATATTATGTACAAAGATTACAACAGATAATTCACGCATTCATCAAAGAATTAAGGTGTGCCATGAAAAAGAGAACCGCACTGTCTTTCTTGGAATTTTATATTTTCTAGCCTGAACACATGGTTTTTATGCTAATACAGATTGATGTATATTCATTTGGCATTGTGATGTGGGAAATTCTGACTGGTGAGGATCCATATGACGGCATGCACTATGGAGGAGTCATAGGTATGCATTTAATACAGATACTCTGGAAAAAAAATAAACTCGTTTGCTGAGTTGCATGTTCTGTTGCTTTGATCCTAAACTCGATAATTAACCCTCTAGGTCTGCAAAATTGATAATAAGGCAAGACAGGACAAACCCAGGCTTAGACTAGTGATTAATTCCTTGTGTCCCAAAACACATATTACAGTATTAGCAAAATTCCTTTGCCTCACTGACAAGTCACAACCATAGCTCAGTGAAATAACCGATTGTCACATAAAGGAAGAGGTGAACATTCAGTTGCATATAAGAAATTCACCTTAAATTAGTAATTATAGTGATGATAGTGCAAACCAATTTTGTTTTTTAAGTTTTCTGGGAAAAAAAAAGTCAAGTCAAAATTTGAGAACATTCTTGCAAAGTAAAATCTGTCCAAAGATATACAAGAGTTTGATTTATATCCATAATAATCAATTATCCATTCATCTCACATGATAATGTCAAAAATAAAATAAGTTATACTCCCTCTGGTCATAAATATTTGGCGTTTATAACTAGATTTGGTTTGTCGTGTGTGAGGTAGGGGCACTCACACAAGTGGTGACCTAAATGTAGTTTGTCATGTCATCGTACAAGGGTTACATTTTATTCAACTCCAAAGTTTGAAATATTGTATATGCATTCACTGTCTACAGAGATCATGTACTCCCTCCGTCTCAATATAAGTGCAACCTAGTACAGATGTGGCATATCCTAAGACTACGAATCTGAACAGCTATCTGTCCAGATTCATAGTCCTAGGATATGTCACATCTATTAGGTTGCGCTTATATAGAGACCGAGGGAGTAGTTTTCAGGCTGTCACTAAGGAAGCCATCCAAGTATTCAAAATATACAGCAACTATAGATGTTAAATTTGAACATCTTCCTATATGTATCATCAGAAATGATAAACAGGCAATAAAACCAGGTTCACAAAATCAGAAGTCACCACTGGTAACCAAGATTAGGTGAGATATCAGTTTACTTTCGAGTAAATTGCACCCACGGTACAACAACTTGGCAGGTGGGTGCGATATAGCGCAAGAACTTGAGAATTGAACGTCCGAGTGCAACAACTTAACAAGTGGGTGCGTTCTAGTACAAGAACTTGACAATTTAGTATTTTGGTGAATCAATTTGGCTAAGCATATGCTAGGTGAGGTTTTTCACGATGTCAATATGCCAATACATAGTAATCCTATGGATATTACCTTATAATATTGAATTTAATCTTTAAGAATTATATTGCACATACAATTTACATTCAGTTACCTTTAAGAATTTTTTGTTTTCTTCACCTTCTCAAATATTAACCGAAATATAATAATTTCTACATCCAGTTTAATTGACTTTCAGTTATTAGTTATTAGAGTTATTAGTTATTAGGATAAAAATATAAATATGTTTATACGAATCCACGCTAGTATATTGTCAAGTACTTAAAATTTTGAATTTATATAAAAAATGCTCCAAATAATTAAGTTGTCACAACTTCTTAATTTATTATATCAAAATCGTACCTACCTTGCAAGTTGTTGCATTTATACGATCACTTATAAAGTTCTTATACTAAATTATACCTTCTTGCCAAGTTGTTGCACTAGAACGCTCATTTTTCAAGTTATTACACCAAATTGCACCCACCTGCCAAGTTGTTGCACCGTGGGTGCAATTTACTCTTTAATTTCCATGCTTGTCCTAGCTTGTTAGAGACCATTCCAGGTGATTGTGTCTGAACAGTGGCTAAATTAGGTAGATCCTGGCTGAATTTATCCTGTTTGCAAGCAATCCATGATTTACTAAGGCTGTGTACGGCAAGTCATTTTCCCAACTACCACTCCCTCATTTTCCACGTGCATGCTTACCAAATTGCTAAATGGTGCATTTTTTGCAAAAAAAAAAAGGATAGAAAAGTTGCTTTAAAAGATCATATTAATCCATTTTTCAAGTTTATTTTAGCTAAAGCTTAATTAATCATACACTAATCGATTGCTCCGTTTTGTGTGTGGGGAGGTGGAGTTCCTAACCTCCATCTCCGAACACAGCCTAACAGAGTTTAGAGACTAGCAATTCTTAGCCAGTTTTTGAAAACCACTTCACTGAGGGAGGTCACTGCATTCTGCAAAGTTGATTGAGACATTATAATGCTCTGCATATAATTTTCATTAATTATAGCGTAGAAATGCAAGATTCATATGCTAATAAAATGGCATACCAAAAAATGCAGGGGGCATTTTGAGTAACACACTGAGGCCACTAGTGCCAACTTCATGTAACCTGGAATGGAGGAAACTGATGGAGCAGTGCTGGTCAACTGAACCTGAGCGACGACCTTCCTTCGCTGAAGTTGCAACCCGTCTTCGCTCCATGCTAGAAGCAAGCCAAAGTGTGACTCTGAGAGTTAATTAGCATCACTCTCTGTCTGTATATCTATCATTTAGGTGCATGCTACAGAATTGCAAATATGAATGTTTCTTCTTATATTGAGTATCGCTTATAAGTATGCAATTGTATAACTCCTGCAGACCAAAGCTGACTATCGGGTGCCCCCTGTCTTGTATTGTACATGCATGTATCCACAGCATGAAACTGTAGGGGAAAAAGTAAACAGAAGCTCCCTTATCTATGTGAAGATCTTTACACTTTAGTGGGGATACTTTAAAGTTATCCAGATTCTGCATTCCGATTGTTTTATTCAAAAGGAACGCCTAGAGATGCATAACTTATAGTATCGGCCCTCAGATATGCATGCAGCACGCTCTATACCTACACACTAACTATTGTTTTAGGTGCAGCACATGTTTGGCACATTACCTATGTGAATGCATCATATCAGAGTTCATGTGTTGAAAATCAACAAGAGGTTACTACTGAGTTACCTTTGTGTCTCTTCGGATCTTCAGAGCTTGGTTCAGAAAATCTCTCGATCAGACAGTTGACTAAACATTGTTGCCAGTGCTTAACCAAAGCTACAAAGATACACGCAACATTGAATTCGACTTCCAAACTACATGGGGCCCTTCAGTTGTGACCTATGACCTGGCAGCGACACCTGCCACAAACATAGTACTGTTATACATTTGGTTAATCTTTTGATTACAAACAAGTCTGAATTACCATATGCAACAAGTTACCGAAGGTTATTCATCCAGAGATCATGCACATGTAAACTAAGGAAATAAGACAGTAGATTTAACAACTTGATATTTCCTAGAAGTCCAGTTCAAAATGAGTGTACCTAGATTATAGAACTTACAGAAACTGTTTTGACAATTTATGGTAACAAAATACCGAACCGCCAAACAACTCAGCAAGCATATAACTAGTGTTTTGTTTGAAGGAAACAAGGCCCAAAAAGGTCTGCAGCTCTAGATTATATCAGAAAGTGCAGTAAAGACCCGGCTGTTAGAGAAGGGACCATGGTGAAATAGTTCTGCAAAGATGCATCAGAATTGAAGTCTTGAACCATGCTTGATTGTTCATTGCTCACTACAAGAAATGTGGATCAAGCACACTGAATCGCTGGTTCATTAATCATCATTTAGTTTCTGCCTACCTTGTTCTGTTGGGAGCAAGATGCATTTGTACACCACAGCAATGAGGGCCAGAAAGATGTATCTAATGCAAATAACTAAATAAGCACACAAAGCCAGCTTATTTTCCTGACAATCCTGGCACAGGTAACATATTCAAATATCAGTAGTTTTAGGGTTATGTTATTGATGAAACTGAGTAGAGATTAGCCATTAGCCAAGTTATTTTTATTAATAATTTTAATATTAAATTGGAATTGTAAATCACAACCCAAACCAGATACTCCCTCCATTTCATATTATAAGTTGTTTGACTTTTTTCTAGTCAAACTTAAGTTTGACCAAATTTATAAAAAAATATAGTATTATTTTCAACACAAAACAAGCATATTATCAAACTATATTCAATGTTAGATTTAATGAAACTAATTTTATATTTTAGATGTTAAATTTTTTCTATAAACTTGGTCAAACTTAATAAAGTTTGACTAAGAAAAAAATCAAACGACTTATAATATGAAATGGAGGAAGTACTAATCAAGGGTATTGACCTCAATACATGTCAAAACTGATCAAAGGCCACTAGCAGAAATTTGTTCTGAGCTTGAGCAATTTAAAATGCTCGAGTAAGAGTAACAAGTACATAGCTATCAAGAAACATTACCTTTCTTCAGCCTTATGCACAGGATAAGACACCAAACAGCTTCACATAGAAGATTGATTCCTTGTATGTCAAGGAAATTTTGTAGAAGCCCTCGTCATCTCTAACGACAAGGTGTATCTACGCCCACACATTATTTGAGACAGTAAGGGCCCTAAGGTGTAAGCTGATACAGTAAAGTTTTAAATGGTACACAAGGAAATAACAAACTTTCACAAGATAACAGATACAAATAGCTACTTGACATTGAATGTAACTATCCATATTAGACTGTGTTGTTGAATATTATCATCTACTCCCTCTGCTCCTTTTTACTTGTTTAGGACATCAGCATAGTCTACAATGCACATGTTTTATTATTGCCTTTTCTAATCATATATCATGAAAATTACAGAAACAAAATAAAAGTATTTTCATGACAAAACTAATAATATCATTCTTACATATATAATAGTGAACGGAGGGGGGTGCTAATTTGTTGGATGAGAAAACATGCCATTGAAATTTACAAGATGTCCACACTGGAGGATTCATAAGAATTTTGCATTTATCTGCTTGTTGATATATCAACGTGACCTCTTCATTAGAACTTTAGACAAAACATCACATATTTTTACTAGAATTGATTAATATGTTCTGTAATTAGATTCCATGTACATAAATGCTGCTGACCCTTAATCCTAATCCTGCAACAAATATTGCATGATTATAATCTGATAATTCATTGACTTCCGCTTTAAAGCTAGCAAACTTTGCCCTGTCCTGAAAGCTGATTTAAAATCTCCATTGCTAATACATAATATAATCTAAAAAAAGTTATTTGCAAAATTCAAGCTTATAACATCCATCAACAGTTTTAATCCATAAGTCAACTTCCACTAGCTTGAGCTTCACATATAAGTAGGATTTACAAATTACATATAACTTCAGATTATTGGGTGAGATACAAAAATACACCAAATGCTCTTACTTAGTGGTGGTTTGCATTTTGGGCATCATATTTTCATTGCATACTGATAGTAAAAGGTAACCAATTAAGGAACATTTGACAAATACTCCAGCTATTTATCTTCGGCTCAAATAAATAAACAATTAACATTTTCCTACCTCGCTTCTCCACTGTGCAAACAACAGCAGGCATTCAAGTCATACAGACCAAAACGCCAATGGCGTTTTCAGATTATGCCCTTACCTTTTATACCATGGAACTTGTTTTCTCAAATATTTTGGTATGGCCCAAGCATGTCAGATGGGACTAGTACTAACCAATACAGACCAAGCAGGCTTTCAGCATCAAAGATGAAAATGCCTACTCTGTTTACTATTATAAGAAAAATATGATGATGCAACAATCTTTGAGGCGAGGACAAAATGCAGGGTTCTGTTTCATCTTCAAGTTTGAATATGTACATACCTCCCATATGATGTTTACAAGCATTTACTATATTGGGCAACATTGTACACAACAGCATCTATTATGCATGAACAAAATCAAATTAGAAATGAAAGATTCCACTGACCTGTAAACCAATTAAGAATACATAAATAATTTTAGTTATTAATGAGGTCCTGCAAAGATATCCGGAAAAGGTGTCACTTATAAATAGGATTGACACATGGAAGTGACCTGCTGTCATGATTACCATATTTTAGTCACACACAATCAATGATTCTTTTGAATTGATAAAGTAATAACACATTGATATGAACCACTATTCAGATTAACATATCCATAAGACAAACATGAGGTTCACTCAAGAAAAACAGAAGTCAACAGTGACCATAAATCTCCTAAAAGCTTCCACTGACAAACTGCCACATGAGCTTCTAATTAGTACTTCATCTTCTAGAGTTGCTTAATAGTATAGTTATAACGACAAATTCATGTCAGAACACCCCACAGTTACAACAGAAGCTATCCCCCTATTCCCCTGAATGATTAGCTCAAACTATCCTAGTGCGCAAAGGTAATGGTCAAAACTCAAAAGTAATAAAAGGCAGGAAACTATAGAACCTAGCGTTGTCTACATATTTATAGCTTCAAAATGGGAGGTGAACAGAGGCATCTTGGAAGCAATCAACTGTTTTACTCAGCATTCAGAAGTTGCCTTTGACGATTCCACTGTTTCTGTGATCTCCTGAAGAAGTTCTTTAGAAATAGCAGCTGGGTCGAGCTCATAGCTATCTTTAGGGACATTTGGAGCTTCTTCCCCTGACATCCTATAAAAGGGCACCTCATGTGAAAACCTAAACATCTCTTCTTTGGGAATTTTCTTGATGGCATTCAGGTCCTGATTTCGCTGAAATACTGTTCGAAACCCAGCAACCTTGACCAAGGGAATGACAGAAATGCCAAGATCCTCGTCATACTCATCCAGTACCTCAACTACATCATAGGCATGGAGAACTTTATCTGGAGTATCTTCATCCCAGTCAGGGGACCAATTTCGATACACAGCCCAGATGTTACCTTTCTGTGGATAAATTTTTATAACCCCACGTGGGCCTTTCTCCCATTTAATCTGGTGAGAGAACATGTTGAGTATATCACAGGTTTCATATCTACAAATCCGGAAATCACCACATGTCTTTGTGAAGCCAGACGAGACCCAGTTCAAAGAACCAAATTCACTGTTTGTCCTTGATGTGAGAAAGCTAATTTTGAGCTGGAATGGCTCCAAGGAGAGAACTTTCTGAATAAATGCATAATAACGAGGCATACCATCTTCATCATCATATGTAGCCCAAATTTGATCACTCTGAAAACATTCTTCAGTACGATCCTTATCGAAGTCATGGAAATCAGGATCAGGAACATTATAAGATAAAGGATCATCATTTTCATCATCAGCATCTGTGCTATTAACAGAAGCATTGTCCTCTGGATCAACATGTGCAGCTTGACGTGCAGTAGAATCATCTGATGCAAGAGATTCATCATCCCCACCACTTTCTTTAAACATGTTTTTCTTATTCTTTTTTCCATTAGCAGCAACCTGTGATCTTTTAGTCTGCATCTCCTTTAGCTTGTCCTTTAAATCGCTCTTTGCTTTTTCCATCAAAATACCTCTAACATCAAACTGCGTGAAGGTCTTGACTAAGCTGATGCGAGTAGGAGGTCTGGGTTTCCAACTGAATCCACCATTAACACCTTGAAAATGATGTGCTCCACTGTTGGTAGAAAATGATATATTTCCACCTGGAACTCCAAAATAATTGGCCCCTGAACCTGATAGAATGGATGAAGAACCAATTCCAATATCGTTACCCATAGTTCTCATCTTCTTAGATGAGTTGCCACCTGTTCCAAGGTTAAGATTCTCTGAGATATTCGCTTGCCTTTTTGGTGGATTGTACTTCCTCCGAAGAGCTTCTTCCCTTCTAGCAGCTGCTTGTGCCTCCTCCCTCTCTCTCCTAACTTTCTCATATGTGTGATGAACCACATTCGCGGCTTGAGCAGCAGCAGCAGATGATGCGGTAGCACTAGCTGCGCCAGCTGTCCTTGAGAACGGACCCCATTGGAAATTTCTACTACCATTTGTGTTTTGATTTGCACCACTGATGTTCGGATCATGTACAGCATGAACACTCTCGGTGGGTGGCATTGGTACCTCTTGTGCTAGGAATGGCTCACGGCAGGTAGGGCAGAGAAGATTGTGATTTAGATACACTTTCAGGTATTCATAATTCATCTTGCATTTGTTGCATGAGGTCCAAAATGTAGGTGGCTTTGCTGGAGGTGGAGCAGGAGCCTGACGGGGAGGGGGAGGGGGAGGGGGTGGGCGCTGGCGCACTGAAGATGTTGCTGGTCCTGCCTTTTGCTTGTTTCCTCTTGTCACCTTGGAAGCAGCAGCATTGGCTGCAAAATTATAAAAGCCATTGGATGCACCAGGAGCTGCACTTGCTTTATTTGTTTGAGATGTATTCCGTTTCAGAACCATTAGTTTCCTTTTTTGGTCATACAGAGCTCTCTTTGTTTTATCCGACAGCACAGTCCACGCCTCTTGGACCATCTTGAAAGCACCCTCAGCACCCACCGACTTGTTCTTGTCAGGATGGAGCTGAAGGACCAACTTCCTGTACTGCTTCTTTAGAGTCTCATCATCAGCAGAAGACTCCACGGAAAGGATAGAGTACCAATCCTTCTCCCCAGAAATTAGCACCTCTGAAGCAAGATAGAGATCCAAGGTGGTGATCATCTGAACAATGCCCTCAAGCCCAGGAAAGAGAGCCTGCGCCTTCAGGGCGAACTTCTTGGCCCCCTGCAGGTCCTTCGATTCAAACTTCCTCTCTGCAATCTCCTTCGCCCTAAGAGCCTCATCCTTATTGCACTCCATTCCGTCGTATCCCGAAAAGCTACCAAGAAAAACAAGCCCTCACAGCAGATTCACAAAACAGTCCAACCCCAAAGTACCACAAAGCTGTTTCTTCTAATCCGAATTGAGCGAGCACGTGTGATGCTCCCGGTTACCTACAAAAATGAAACAAATGTATCCAATAACTATTAAGCGTATGCAGTGGCGGATCTAACACGTGTGATGCTCTCGGTTACCTACAAAAATGAAACAAATGTATCCAATAACTAACTATTAAGCGTATGCAGTGGCGGATCTAACATGTGGCATGGGGGGGTTCAGTTGATCTGAACCCCCAAACTTTTTGGGAACCATCAACTTGTTATCAGTATTTTCTAAGGTTAAGGCAGATTTCTAGAACAGGAGCTAGGGTTAACGCCAATTTCGAGAAAAAGTGCGTGGGGAGAGAGAGATGGGAAAGAGGATGTGCGTAACGGATGCGGCGGGAGCAGCAGGACGAACGACGGCGACCCTGCTCGCTCGCGCGCGCCATGGATGGGGATCGGCGGTGGCGGAGGATGTGCTCACCAGGATGGATGCGGCGGAAGCAGCAGGACGAACGACGGCGACCCTGCTCGCTCGCGCGCGCGCGCGATGGGTGGGGATCGGCGCGGGCGGCGGTGGCGGAGGATGTGCCCGCCAGGATGCGGCGGAAGCAGCAGGACGAACGACGGCGCCCCCTGCTCGCTCGCGCGCGCGATGGATGGGGATCGACGGCGGCGGCGGCGGCGGCGGCGGGCGGACAAACTGACGAGGAGGGGTCAGGATAACTCAGCACGACTATACATCAAAAATGGCGAGGGTAATTTAGTAATTTCGCCTAGCACCAGGATTGCACATCCCATCCCCACTGCTACTCACTCATGCTACTTCCTCCATCCCAAAATGTTGCTACTAGCATGGGTACGAATCTGAGTCCAAATTTGTTGTTCTAGGGTCAAATCTCATCCATCTCATCCTAGATGATAACATTTTGGGACGGAGGAAATATTCTCAAATGTGTGGGTTCCGCCTAAATATTACTTCAAATAAGGGTTTCGATAAAATATCACTCATAATAGCATCCATGCTAGAATACTATTTCGGACAAAATTGCCCTTAGCCTCCTTTTCTTCCTCTCTTCTGCAGCTTCTTTCTTCAACACCTCCGGCGAACAGGAGGGATGCTTGCGCTACGTCGCCTCCACATGACGATGGGCGTGGGCTATGAGAGCCTCGCCTGCAAAGCCTCTAGGGCTAGGACCACTCGACGTGGAGACCAAGCGGCGACGTTGTACGAGGAGAAGGGGAAGAGGCGGCGATGTGCGTCGTGGTCGTTGTCGCCGTCATTGAAGGCCGCCAGGAGCCATCGTCATCACTAATGGTCAAGGGTGATTCGGACGCCGCCGCTGGTGAAAAAAAGGAAGAGGCGGCCGTCCTCGTGAAGCACGAGCACCTGGGCCGCGTCGTCAACGTCGCAGTCGTGGACAAAGAGGATAAAGCGCTCGATTCGCCGCCGCCCACATCGATCTGCCGCCACCAGTGCCACCGGTCACCCTTGGCTTATTGTCTTTTAGGTCGCCAGGGCTAGGAGGAGAGACGTCGGCGGAGGGGAGAAGGTGGAAGAAGGGTATAGACGAGGGCATTTTTCTCTGATCAGGTATTTTAGCGTGTAGCCATCACTTGATAGTGCCATTTTATCGAAGCTCATTCTCAAGATGGCATTTGAGCGAAACCCACTCTTCAAGATGGCATAATCTCAATTTTCTTATCCCCACCATATCCAAAACGGTGAAAATCTAAAAGATGAAAATAATATCCAATAGTCCTAATCCTATTTTTTGAACGGAGACTTTTGAGACGGTGGATTTTAATTTTAATTTTTTTTTTAGATTTGAGATGGTGGATAATAAATATTAGGTACGATTGGCACTTCCCAGTTAGGCGCAGCTCATCAAACGGGTTGTGTCGTGTTGGCCCACGTGCTGAGGCTGGAGCCAGGCATGGCCTAATGAGATATCGGGTTGTGTCATGTTGGCCTTGCACGATCAGGATACGTGAGCCGTGTCAAGGCTCGTTAACCAAAATTTGATATATACTAGAAAAAAAATGTGAATAGAGTCCATTTAATCATCATGGTGAAGCTTTGGCAAGGTTCTTCACTCACCGATAGCACATTCCTTTTCCTCCTCGTCAAGCATCGTCGTGGCCCTTCACTTCCTACTTCCTCCGCCCCGAGACTGTGAGCCCCCAACGCCTGACCCGCTTAGTGGATGTGCTTGCAAATGGGGTTGGTTGCGCCACCACGCTGATCGTGCAGGGCCACGTCAATGAGCACCCACCATCGCTTCCTCTGCTCCGAGCCACTGTCTTCTTCGATTCTTTCGTTCTCCTTTCGTCCTAGATCCTACTTAGATAGTAGTTGCTCGATTAGCGAATGTTCGCCAGTCGTCAATCGTCATTGTGCCACACGGGCCAGGGTGTGTCATGCCATTCCTGGCCCATATCGTGCTAGTTCGCTACATGCACTTGTGTTGGCACGCTGGGCCGGGTAGCATCCCAAGCACGGTATGGCTAGACAGGTCGTGCCACAGCCAAACGGCTCATGTTGTTCCTAGGCCGTGAACTGCACATGCGGGCCTGAGCAGACACGAAAAGACCAAGCCCATTTGACAACTTATAGGATGATTTGACAAGCTCATAGTCATTCTTATGTTTATATAAATGAGATCAATTAAGATACCTCTGTCACACTTAATGTCGAATTAAAGGGAAACTATTTATTTTAATATGTTCCTTTCCATAATAGCGATTACACTCTAGCCGACACAAAAACAATAACACATTTTTTCCCAAAATAACATGCAAGCACTATATACTCTAGAAAACTTATCCATTTTGTTTTTTATTAGATCAACTCCAAGTAGCGTTGTCTGAGACAAAATTTATTTCAATATGCAGAATGAGGATAAACCGATCTCATGGAGATATACACATATGTATTGCTTATCTCATTGGTGAAAATGAAAATATTTTCTCACTAAATCAACACTGATTGGAGAGTATTATTTATGAGAAATTAATCTCGACTTGTAGAAACATAGGGATATGGTAGACATTATTTCAACTACAACGTGTGGTTTTCCAAGCAACTCTAGGGAATCCACACCACACAAGGAGTTGGAGTCGACGCTCAGTAGATGGGGAAATAACCTCAAGGCACCCAGCACGACGATTTTCTCTTCCTTCTTAGACACAATCACGCAGCGATACTTGGCCACCTGGGAATACGAGATATTGATACTTTTTCTAACCTTTTTCATTGTTTTTATCCCTTTTACTTATATGTTATTTAAACTAATATTTTTAATCAAATAGATAATTAAATTTTTTACCCAAAACAAACATATTATCAAAATATATTAAATGTTAATTGTAAGGAAACTAATTTTGTGTGGTAGATATTAAATATATTTTAATATAAACTGGTCAAAATTAAGTAAATTTGACTAGGAAAAATGTCCAAACGACTTATAACATAAAATGGAGGGAGTAGTAATTATCATGACATATTAATAATATTAGTTAGTAGTAATTTTTACACGTATATTAGTAATTACTGTGAGTTACTAGTAACATTATATATTACTACAAATATTTACAATTTTATTAGAAAAACATTTGAGAGTGGCATTTGTTATGAATCCGATGGACATAATGCACTAAATATTTTTATGAGTGACCTACCATATCTACAAATGTGTTGCTTAAAAAGGTATGAGTATTTATTTCCTACTTTTTTATATAAATAAATGTAAGAAAAAAATATATCGTTAATGTATATGTCTATCTAAAAAGTAATTTCATCACATTAAAACATTTAATAAATTTTGTGGTATTGTAAAATAATAAGATATTCTATCTAAACTAGTTTTAAGTCGTTAACACATATGTAAACAGTTTTACATTACATGTAAATTAGTTTTTATTCCCTAATGGGCAACCGATGAGTCTCTTATTATCTACTTTAATAGCAGACTCTTCAGCTATAAATACTCGTCATATTCAATACTAATATATTGTCGGTCTTAAAAAGTATGAGTATAGTTTAACTCCATAGTGTTGCCACAAATATTCATCATAATAATGGTATTACTTTCGATGCTAAAATGTATGTATATTTTTTATTCACCTTATCTAAATATCCAATAAGTATTTAGGACCATTTGTAAGAATCCTAGGTTATAGGACAAGTGTTTCCAAGAAAACCTTTTTTTTTTGGAAAACATGGATATGTTCAAGTATTAATCACTAAACATTGGCTTATTAATAAAAATCCATTATCTAGAAAAATGAACCACTAAACCATCCATTTTCCTGCATGTTTTGTGCAAATAACAGTAGGTTGAACTGTGGCAATAGCTAAATAGCGCCATGTCCATTTGTGAATGTAAATATGTTCGTGAGAAGTACTTCCTTCCTTCACAAATATAAGAGATTTTGGGTTTATATTTTTATCCACAGGATTCTACTAACCACCACTCATTATTTAATTCACTTAATTTTACATCACTACCCTCATCATTTAATAAGAAGTATTATAGTCTTTTTTTCCCCTTCATCTTTACTCATTTCTTCGAAAAATTCTCAACATAAAATAGAATGTGGTCTATTGCCTGGACAAAGGCACAACAAATTTAAACAAACATTTGTTCATATTTGTTGTATTAGGCTATTTCATATCCTGTCGTAGTCTTTAAAAACAAACCTAGAAAGGCCATAATTAAGGGGGTGCCCAAACACCCCCTAACCTAACATGTCTGTACCATCATCACCATGGTACTACAGTATTATCTAGCAAGACAATGACTAGGGCGTGTCAAAAAAAAAAAAAGACAATGACTAGACCAAGAACAAATGAAAAAAAAAATCTAGGAAATCATATGTTTTATAGTCAAAGATGCACAGTAAGGATTTCGATTGGTGAAACATAAATAAACAGTAAGATAACCCCAAGGAGAAGTGAGCATTTCAGTGACAATTTTTTCTTGGAAACAAGGATGCTACAATATATTATTGCAGAAACGGCACCAAGGCCGTTTCTATTATTCATAGGTAACATCCCAATAACAAGAGGAGACAGAGCACCAACCACACACCACATTCCACTGAACTCACCCCCAACTAAATCAAACTAGAAAACTCCCAAATTCAATCGACCTTACTTTCTTAAGGAAAAAGAGCAGTGCCTAGGAATGCAAAGCATCCTGAAATATCTCTCTTCTCTTTTCATCTCTGAAACCAGAGAATGGAAACAAAGCAAAGAAACTCCAATGCTCTCCTCTTTCAGAGTCTCAGCCTGAGATGTTGGCCAGCTCACTTGTTCGACGGCTCGCCCTCGACGGCCAACGGGACGGTGCTAGCCATGGTGCGGTACTTGAGGGCATACAGCATCTCAAGGTAGCGGCGGGTTTCACGCCTCTCCAGGTTCGAGACGTACTTCCAGAATCCGTAGACGCCGGTGAGGGTCATCAGCCTCTCAGAGTAGAGCTTCCAGGTGTATCTGAAACAAAGGTTGGAGAAACATAATGTTAGCACTGCAAGAAAGACGAAATGCGTATTCAGAAACACAGATTACTGGGATGTGTTTTGCATACTTCTCCTCGATACGCTGAAGACCGCCCTGCGAGATCTTGGTCCAGTGGCTGGGGTCTTCCTGGCACTTCTCAAAGAACTCAACGAGCAGCGCCGAGGCCTTGTCACCCTGGTATGGGTCAATGTGGAAGCCAGACACTCCGTTCACGATGATCTCAGCTGGACCACCATAGGCGGTTGCGAATGTCGGGAGACCACAGGTCATGGACTCAACAACAGTGAGACCGAATGCCTCGTAGAAAGCGGGCTGGAAACGCAAGACAAGATAAATTTGAGAACAGTTAGATTTACAATTCAAGTATTCAACCATGATATTTTTGCAATGAGAGAACATCATTAAGTTACCTGCACAAAAGCACCCTTGGTGTCGCAGATGTAACGGTAGAGCTCACCGTTGCGGACACGGTTCATCTGCGCGGAGATCCAGCGGATGTGGCCATTCAAGTTGTATTGCTCAATAAGGTCAAACATCTTCTTGAACTCAGCCTGCTCCTCCTTGTCCTTAGATGGGTTGCCATGGTCACCACAGACAACCACAAGGTTAACCAGCTCTTGCAGGCGAGGGTTGCGACCATACAGCTCAACCAGACCAGTCAAGTTCTTGACACGGTCAAGACGAGCCATGGAGAAGATGATTGGCTTGTTCCTGTCCTTCAGCATAAACCTGTTGCAGAGAGTATTCTAGTCAGATAATGAGGGCGACATGCATCAGATGAATGTAGATCGAGCTATGTAAAAACCGCTTCTTACTTGTGCTCGTTGTTGTCAACTTCGCTGTAGAGCAACTCCTCAATCTCTGGGTGGAGGGAGGTGAGCCTCTTACGAGACTCAGAGTAAGGGAAGTAGATGGACATGTCCGCACCAGGCGAGACAATGTTAAACTTCGGGTCAAAAACATCAATACCGTGGACAACACGGTACAGACCAGGCATGGTGAATGCCATGTGAGACTCATACTGACCAACAGTGTCCTTGCTGAAAAACCAGAAAATGCCATTAGATCATGGAAAGGTAATTGCATTTTTACGACATAACTGACGGATGTGACCCAGAAAACTTTAGTTGTATAGAAATATTACTTTCCGGCAATCTCTTGGAAGGTACTGGTGATGATGAAGTCAGCGTGGTTCATCGCAATCAAGTCAGTTGTGAACTGGCATGAGAAGTGGTAGTGATCCTCAAACTTCTTCCAGTAGAGGTCAGAGTTGGGGTACTTGGTTTTCTCAAGCGCATGGGCAATGGTACACTGCATATCATGGAACAAGGCAACATGAGAATGAGCAAATATGTAGTTAAAACACTTCTGATCAGAGTAGTCAAAATGCGTACATGGGTAACACCCATCTTGTGTGCAAGCAAGCATGCAACAAGGTTTCCGTCACTGTAGTTTCCGATGATCAAGTCAGGATTGGCCTGGAGCTCTCCAGCAATTTCGTGCGCGACATCCTGACATCCATGGGAAAGAGTCAATATGAAGTTTATCTTTAATAAATGAATAACCAAGAAGGTGTGACAGCGAGGTTAGGTATCTACATCAGTGAATGTTTCCAGGTACGGCCAGACTTCAAAACGTGAGATCCACTTGCGAACAATTCCATTTTCAGTTCTGAAAGGCACACGTAGGATGTGGGTGTGCTCGGTGCCAAGGACCTTCTCAAGACGCTGACCGCAGGTGGTGCCAGTTGCATCAGGGAGCAACCTGGTGACCTGTTCAAGACCAAAGAAGGTTAAATATCATATTGCTATAGCTGACAAGTTGTATTGCACCATATCAGGTATCCCACTTACAATAAGGATGCGTGGTGTAATATTGAGACCTTGCTGCTTGATCCTCAGAAGCATCTCATTCTCCATAGCACGGACTTGGTCCAAAATGTAGACAACCTTTCGGTAATCATAGCACAAAGAATAATGAGAACAGGTTTAATTTTTTTAAGTATGAACAAATGTCAAAATTAAGAATTCTACCTGCCCTCCAGTGTCAGGGTAACCCAAGACATTGGCTTGCGCGAAGTAACCGTGTGGGGACATAATGACAACATTGAACACCATTGGGATTGTTCCAAGGAACTTCTCGAGGGTGGACGGATCAGGGGCCTCAAGAAGGTCCAAAAGGAGGTGAATGGTCTCCTGGGAACGCTTGGCACAGTCACCCCAACCCTTCTCCAGACCAAGTTCCTGGAACCTGTATTTTCCAATCAAATGGTCATTTTTAGTCACAACAATACTGGCAAAATATCTTCGGTGGTTTCATATCAAAATACATTCTAGAGTTCATAATATGTAAAAAATAATTATCAGTACCTGTGGTGGAATTCTGAGTAAGGGGTGTCTGCTGAAAGACCAGAAAGATGCTCCTCAGCCTTCCTCAGAGCACCTTGGAGAGCACTGAGACTGCGGATTCTGTCATTCAACATCATGGTCTGCAGAAAAAATATATATTCCATCCATTCAGAATTTATACTTCCATCTCAAAATCAATTCAATTCATGTTAATATGCCATAGTACAAAAATGTGAGATGAGGAAATAGTATGAAGCTGCCTTACCATGCCCTTGTAGTTGTGTGCACGAAGGAAGTTGAGCAGTGGGTACATGCTCTCCTTGTCATGGAAGAGCTTCGATGACAGATGCCTGTTGAGGAACTGCACACCATTGCCAATGGACTTCGACAGAGAAGGACGAGGGAAGGAGGCATTGAATGGCTCGAAATCCAGCTCAAGCACAAAGTTGTTGTTGGTGCTGAAATATACATCAGAGATATTACAATGACATATATATCGATAAAAGAAAAATAATAAAATTAAGTTTTAAATTTTAAGAATATATGTTTTTAGTATCCCAATTATGCAGATTTCATACCCTTCTTCCACAAGCTGTTCCTTGAACTGCAAGTACTCGGGGACTGTCAGCAACTCAACAGCGAGCTCGCTCACATTGACCCTCACATACTCCCAGACACCGGGCCTCGGGCGGATGGCAAGGGCAACCCATGGGGAGATAACAATCCCCTCCTGCATGATAAAAAACAATTACAAGTTAAGTTAGAGCAAGCGGTAGAGTAAAGATGGATCTCTGTGATGCAATGAAATCTGAATCTGATTCAAACCTGTGCACTCCTCAGGACATCCTCAAAAGCACCGTCCTTCAGCTTCTCACGATCAGCCTCAGAGATTGCGTTGTTGTACTCAGCAATGATCTGGTGGGCCTGAAGCATTCCCTTTCCGAGGTTAACCAGCCTGCGCAAATAACAGTGTCAACAAAAATATCAGGCCAGATCTATCAACTCAGCCTATAAATATCTCAATAAGATAATTTTAGCACTTGAGCATTTGCGCATAATAAGAAAATTTGCTATTAGCCACTTAAAAAGACCATATATGATCTGTTTGCATTGAGATGAATTAAAAATTTCATTGTAGATATGAAATGATTAGTTTTGACCATTTAATTGGACTTAATGAAATATGCGCGATAATCAGATCTACGCGCTCGCGCCAATAGATCTAGTAAGATGTAGGTTTTTTATTTTTTTTGTGAAACTTTGCTACCACAACAAGCATCTGTACCAGTGCAGAATTCATTACTTGTATTCAGTTTGTAAACCGTATATATAATATAAATAACATGCACATGCAGTCAGATCTAGCACTACCAGTCCACAGTAATCCAAAACTACATTTGTATATTTCATCATTATTCAGTAGTACTAGGTTTGTACAAAATCTTGGCTGCAGAAGGCCGCACTTAAATATTCATTCTAATCAGAAACTTAAAAAAAAAGTGACTACAAAATGATTGCATCCAATTCAGTAAATATGAGCCATTCCTGGCCAGATCTAACAATCTCAACAACAAAGATCCTATATGAA
This sequence comes from Oryza sativa Japonica Group, assembly GCF_034140825.1. Taxonomy (NCBI): domain Eukaryota; kingdom Viridiplantae; phylum Streptophyta; class Magnoliopsida; order Poales; family Poaceae; genus Oryza; species Oryza sativa. The sequence goes on from NC_089037.1 coordinate 16,659,835, forward strand.
CATCTCCTTCTAAAAGAAAATACAGTAACATCTGAAGGCAGTAGACTAGAAACCAACAAAATCTAATGCTGGGAAATCACTAAATCAGCACGAACCTGGTGAAGACGGCGACGAGCTCATTGGGGTGGGCGGAGAGGGAGTCGCCGATGCGCTCCCTGACGCTGTGGAGGCGGCTCAGGACGCGGTCGCCGGCAGCTTCCCCCATTGCTCTCCTCTTCCTCTTGGCTCCTCAAGCCTGCGTGCACAACCAACCACCATCATCAGATACATCCAGACCCAGTCAACACAATCACTCCAGGAAAAAAAAAAGTCAAGCCATAAACCCCAACCAAAAACCACGCCTTTGACAAACACTGGAAGAAAAAGAAAATCGCAGCTTTTTCACAAGCAATCTAGAAGAAAAGAAAAAGAAAAGACTACATAGCAGCTATAATTGACTGAGAAGCATACAGGAATCAAACAATGGAGAAGGGGAGGGAGGAAGAACAATGATGCTCCAGGCTGAGGACCGAGGAACTGGGTGAAGCGGGGTAGGCGCGTATTTATGCAGATCTGAGGAGAGAAACCACCAAAACAATCCGATGGTTTCAACGAAAAAGATCGTCGCTTCTTGCTGCACCAGCTCACCCATAGCCGTTGAGATCGAAGCTAAGCTAGCAGCAGCAAAGCTGGAACGAAGAGTGACGCATTCAAGCTCCTCTCCTCTCCTCTCCTCTCCTCCGGAGCACGAGGCCAGCATGGGATGGATTGGGGTTTCTTGTTGGCCATGGCAAAGGAGGAGGTCATTAACGTTGACACGGCGTAATTTAATTAAATCTTATCTTAAAATATGATTTAAGTGGTAGTAACAAGGAAGATTAATACTATGAAGGTAAATAAATTTAACCCCTGCCATTAGCAGCAGGACCCAAAACTGTCAGACTGTCTGTCGCCGAGCTCCGAGACAGAGGCACATGCAGAGGAACGGATAAAGACAATGAACTTGTCAGCCGAGAGAGAAAGAGAGAGAAATCATCAAAAATGCTTTTAAAAATTCAGGTGAAAGAGAAACAATCATAGGACATTACTAGATCTAGCATTCTATCCACTTCAATCTGATGAAAAAAGAAAAATAAAAGAAACCTTAAACCCAGGTGAGAATTTCAGGCTTGCTGAACTAAACCCCCAGATCCAGAAGCAAGATCATCACCACTAGATCTCACCATGTCGTTATCGATGATCATGTTCGCTAAACCCCCCAAATATTCACTAGATCTCGGCTTATTATTATCCCCTAACGCAAGAACGAGCATGAAGAGAGAGAAAAAAAGGAAGCAGAGTTTCTTTTTCTTTTTTCTGTTTCAGGTGCACTCAATTGCATTCAGAGGCAGCACCTCCCCCTCTGAATCCGATGAACCCGGAGAAAAATTTTGGCATGACCTCCCCCCATGATCGAATCACTCGCGAGTCCAAGAAAAATTCCGTCATCGTGTTCCTTCCGGCAGCATGGATGAGCATGAGCGCTCATATTATCATCGCCATTACCGGCATTTCGGTATGCAGCAGCACCACCGACAGTTCTAGGTGAGCAAGAACACTGAACACACACACCCAACAACAGAACAGAGACGAGAAAAGGAAATGCAGAGCTCCCATTGATCTATCTATCCATGGAGGAAGGAGGAGGCTCTTCTTTATTACCTTCCTAGGAAGAGGAAGGAAGTGCCTTCCCAAGAAACGAAGTAAACGCAAATAAAACGAACGGGGTTAACGGAGGTGGAATGGATTGGTGCGAGGATTGCCATGGCCGGGGCCCTTATTTATACACGAGGAAGGGGGCCGAGGTGGCTCCGGCTCGCCGGTGGGGTTACCCCCATCCGCCATTGCCGATATAAAAATGGTTGGTGAGCTCAAGCAGATAATTTTTCTTTTGATTTCGTGCCGGTTTTTGGATAGATTTATTTGCATGTATATGTTGGATTGTTGGCGTCATGTACTAGCAAGGGAGCGGCTGCATCGTATGATTCTTGCTTGTTCTTTTTTTTTCCTTTTTTTTAAAGAAAGATCATGCCTTTTGTTTTGGTAAAATTTGCTACCGGATATAAAAAAATGTGTAATTAGCTAAGAGACACCGTAACGCGTTTCTGCTGCAGGGCACCGTAAAAAACTAGTAATTAGTTGCTGGACACTAGAGAGAAACGGCAGTGTAAGTACGGTTCTACCCTTTGATTTTTTTTTTCTTTTTCTTCCTTATCCTTTCCTCCCTCTCTCATTCTTTCTCAACCGACGCCTTCAACCTCGCCCGCTGCCGCCGCACCTCCTCCTGCGCTCGCCCGTCGTCGCCGCTCCGCCCGCCGCACTCACCCACCATCGTCACTCCTACTCCTCTCAGGTTCGCCCGCCGCCGTCGCTCCTCCCAAACTTGCTCACCACCGCTACTCCTCCTAAGCTCGCCCGTCAGCGCCGCTACTAATTACCGCAAAAAAATAGTAATTAGTTGCTGGACACCCACGAGATTATTTTATTATATCTGGGAGAATTGGAGAGAGAAACGGCTGTGTAAGTACGGTTCTACCCTTTGATTTTTTTTCTTTTTTCTTCCTTATCCTTTTCACCCTCTCTCATTCTTTCTCTCTTCTCTCTCTACTCTCAACCGCCGCCTTCAACCTCGCCCGCCGCCGCCGCCACTTTACTTGTCATCGCCGCGCTCGCTTGCCGCTGCTCCTCCTTCTCTCGCCCGCCTTCACTGCTGCCGCTTGTCCCAGGCTCGCCCACTGCCGACGCTCCTCCTACACTCGCCTGTTGTCGCCGCGCCGCGCTCACCCGCCGCCGCCGCTCCTACTCCTCCCAAGTTCGCCTGCCGCCGTCGCTCCTCCCAGGCTCGCTCGCCACCGCTGCTCCTCCTAAGCTCGCCTATTATCACCGCTCCGCCCTCCGCGCTCGCCCACCGCGGCCGCTCCTCCTAAGCTCGCCCGTCATCACCGCTCCACCCACCGCCACCACTCCCAGACTCACCTACTGTATTCCCCCTTCACTAACACTGGATTTTTCACATTTTGGTCCTTTTGAAAAACTTATTTCGCAAATAGACCCCTAGAAAAACTTATCCCAAAAATGGTCCTTTTTGGGCGCCAGAGTGGCTGGCGCCATCATTCAACAGGACGGCGCCAGCCTTTTTGGCGCCGTCCCCCTGCCGACGTGGCGGGGCGATGCTGAGGTGGCTAGGGGGAGTGCGCCAGAGTGGCTGGCGCCCCCCTCCCCCGAAATTTTTTATTTTTGTTTTATTTGTTTGATATTTTTTTCACGCTTAGGGACACACAAGAACCAACCATAGAAAAATTGAACTCAAATGGACGTAATATGTGACATGTAGAATTTTTCCTCTCCTCTCCTCTCTCCGAACTAGTGCAGAGGAGAGAGATGTGCAACTTTTTTATTTTTATTTTATTTTTTTGATATTTTTTTTCATACTTAGGAACTCACAGGAACCAACCATGTAAAAAATAAACTCAAACGGACGAAATATGTGGCATGTGGAATTTTCCAAAGTTCCACCGAAAAACTTCTCTCCTCAAAAACACAATCTTGCAAGTGGAATTTGGAGGTTTTAATATCGCCGAACCCGGCAAAGCGGGAAAGAATCAGATGTAACTTTTTCTGTAGATGTCCGTGCATATATTATTTACCTGATTCCGAGTCCGTATGAGAAAGTTACGCCTATTTTAATAGATGACATATTTTGTCCGTTTCGGTAGAGTTTTGGAAAATTCTACATGTCACATATTTTGTCCGTTTGAGTTTATTTTTTATACGGTTGGTTCCTATATTCTCCTAAGTGTGAAAAAAATATCAAAAAAATGAAATAAAAATAAAAAAAATTGCATCTCTATGTACTGTTTAACTTATATATATCATTTCATGTGGTTATATTTTGAATTAGATTAAGTAATTTCATATAGTGGTAGAGTGCATTATGTTTAACATGCTGATCAAAGGGTTTTACTAAAGGAGTTATGGTCTAATTTTAGTGAAGGTGCAAAGTAGACTAAGTGGTATGCTAGATATTTTCAGACTTAGCTAAGTTGTAGTTCGAGTTTAAATTTTTTTTGTGGTTGGTTGTATTGTGATCCTGAGTGTGAAAAAACATCCAAAAAAATAAAATAAAAATGACACCGTTGCAACTCCATACAGAGAAACAGGAATGGAGGCGGCGGCGCCAGCCATGCTGGCGCCCTCCTCCCTGGGGCGGCGCCAGCATAGCTGGCGCCCTCCTCCTGCCACGTCGGTTCGCGTGCGCCACGGTGGCAGGAGGACGGCGCCAGAGAGGCTGGCGCCGTCCCGTTGTATGACGGCGCCAGCCACTCTGGCGTCCCAAAAGGACCAAAATGTGAAAAATCCAGTTCACTAACATGGATGCAGGGATTTTTCTTTTTTTTTTTTAGAAAAAGGAAGGTGCATTTGGAGCTACTTGATTGGTTATGTAAGAATAATATTGTGCTTTTTAGCCAGGCATATGAGTGGAATTGGGTTCTCTGTTATTTAGGATTGGTATAATTTAAATGTGTATTTCATATTATTGATTGATAGACACGGAAGGAGAATACATCGGAGTTTAGCCACATACGTTGGGATCGGTTTTATAATACCACTTGGATTTATATTTCTAAGTGAATTATTTTGTGCAAGTCAAAGTGACACATCTCAACATGAATTAAATAGGATACGATGCAATTTTCAACTTGAATTCCTCAATTAGTATTTATGTCATTCTAGGCACTGTGGCAAAACTTGCCACATAATATATATATCAAAACCAACCTATGCATTATTTTGTACATGGCAGTCATAAACATCAGTAAAAAAAAATCCCACTTTAAATACCTGCAAGCATGATCACTTGATTTTGTTCATTCAAAACACTTTTACTAATAAACCACGCAATACAAAATTCAAATAGAAATAACAAAATTAAGAAAAAAAACGTAAAATTTGCCAACTGAAAAATTATTGAGTTTTTTCTTTTTACCGAAAGTGCCTCTTTTAAACAAACAAAAAGGAAAATACAGTCGTCCTACATGAACACTGCTGTATCCTCGTAGTTTCTGACGCTGCCAGCTAGGACCGTAGTATGTCGAAACAGGGTGAGCTCACAAAACCACCGGTCCCCAATGTTTCTGACGCAACCACCATTTCGCTACGCGCACACCAGCCTTTTTTTTTTCTTTTCTATTCCCCTTCATCATTCACAACGGAGAAAAAATTCGTCAGCTTTTCCGTACTCGAGGGGACGCGGCTCCCGTCAAAAAGGGACACGAAAATTGTAAGGAGAGTATTTATTGTATTTGCTTTATTATTACAGTGCCACTTTTTTTTTTTTACACAGGGAATGAGATGATTATACTGCATGTTTGGGAGGCTGATCGGATCCGGGTTTTTGCGTGGGTTAGAAGCAAAGGTGGGTGAGGTGTGGGGCTCATTCTTCTGTAGGTGGTGGATCTACTCGGGATCCAACCCGATTATTTTTTAGCCTTTTTTGTTAATCTTTCAGCACAAGTTAGTTACTTCAACTTTTGGCCCAAGTAAGAATCTCTGAATATACTGGCTGAGACCCTGTTTAAATGTGATTAAAATTTTTAAGTCCCTATCACATCGGATGTTTGGACACTAATTATAAATATTAAACGTAGACTATTAATAAAACACATCCATAATTTTGGACTAATTCGCGAGACGAATCTATTGAATCTAATTAATCTATGATTAGCCTATGTGATGCTATAGTAAACATTCTCTAATTATGGATTAATTAGGCTTAAAAAATTTATCTTGCAAATTAGCTTTCATTTATGTAATTAGTTTTGTAAGTAGTCTATATTTAATAGTCTAAATTGGTGTCTAAATATAGAGACTAAAGTTAAGTCCCTAGATCTAAACACCACTCGAGTTTGAGGAGAGGAATAGAGAAGATTGAGAAGATACGTAAAACGAGGTGAGCCGTTAGCGCATGATTAATTGAGTATTAACTATTTTAAACTTTTAAAATGGATTAATATGATTAAAGCCAATTCCATATAGAATTTTTTTTTTGCAAAAAAAGCACACCGTTTAGTAGTTTGGGAAGCTGCGCGTGGAAAACGAAACAAACAAACTCACTTTCACCTCCCCTAGAACGCAGATATTAAGGGCCCTTGGACGGTATGATTGAGAAAATGTAGAAATACGAAAAACGTATGTTTTTGATAGGAATGTAAGGGTAAAAATAGATGATTGTAAAACGCAAGAAAAACACAAGAATGACTGTTTGATTGAACCGTAGGTAAAATGTAGGAATTAGATGAGAGAGATAGACTCAAAGGAAAGTTACCAGGAGATTGAAGCTCTTGTTAAATTTCTTCCAAAATCTTTATAGGATTGTCCATTTCATAGGAATTTCAAAGAATTGGATAGGATTCAATCATTTGTTTTAGTTTTTTTTAAAGAACTGAAACATTCCTTCGCTATTTTCTGAAACATTGTTTTTTTATGTAGGGTGAAACAACGTCCAATTTTTTTTAGAAACCGTTATTTCATACGTTGTAGCAAAATGTTTCATGGAGTGATTTGATTGTGTTTCAGCTTTTTAAAAAATTAAAACATTTTCAATCTACTTAGTGAAACAACGCCCGATTTTTGGAAAAAAAAAACAGACGCCCAATTTGTAGGCACGTTTGATCTTTTTGACTCTACCGTTGACGACGATTGGTATGGTTATCTCCTATTCGATGTAGCTCAGGCCAATAACATTACAAGCAAAACAAAATCCCTTATTTTTCCCTTTTCCAACAGATCGTAAAGCATAAGTGGATAGCCAAAACATTGGTCCTGTGCACGAAATCCGTGCTCTCGTTCATGACCGTTCATCACCAAACAACAACAACAACAAAAAAAAAAAACTGCCGACAGAGAAGTAAAAAACGGGTGAGATGTGTACTACAGTAAAGAAACATCCATCCATCTGGACCCGGCTCCGACAAGGAATCCAAACCGTTAGCGGGAAGCGAATGGATTGGGTGGGCGATGCTGAGCTGGCGTGCACGAGCGGGGACCGGGGTAGCTAGTAAAATGGTGGATTTTGGTGGGGCCCACCGTCCAGGGCACGTGCTCCCCCTCGCTCCCTGACGGCATTGCCGGATCTCATGCAGGAGGCTAAACCCTGTGGTCCTCTGCCCTGTTTCGCTTTAAGCCTTTACTGTACCATTTTGTTGCAAAAATATTTCCTCCCCTTTTGGAGAAGGACCATAGCTTCTTTTTATCCAGTTTTGAAGGTCTTGGTTATGGTGTGCCCCTCAGTTTTTTTTTCCCTAAATCGATATGGTATGGAGTACAATATATCTTGAGGATATATTTATGGACGGTATCGCACTCTTTGCAATAGAGGAGTAAAGAAGATGCCGGAAAAGGTAAAAATCATGGGCGGTATAGTGTTCTATTGTTTATCTGTGTAGTTACATAAAAATTGTACTATCTTCGTGAACCTTAATACCTTACTAATTCACTGATTTGTTATATAAATCTGAACACCATTTTCAATACCTATATAATTACAGGTATATTGGCACTATCACAAACTCCACCCATTTGACAAAAGTGCGTATAAATAAGCGACAACATCGTATTAATGGGAGGCATTATTTGTTTCATACAAGGGCGCATGCGTGAGATCAACATTGTACAAGCAACATGTTTACATGACATGCCCCACCTAGCTTTAGTTTAATGGAGAAGTCGAGGGTCCTACGTTTTCTATATTCGAGTCAACAAAAACTTTGTTCACTATGCTACAGAAAATTAATGGATCTCCACCCATGTAAAAAAACAAAACCACAATAATATGTAATATAGCTTTGTTTTCATGCAAATGAGTCCATAAGAAATGAAAAACAAAAATTTATTTCCAAAAAGTTAAACATAGAAAACACAAAATGAAAAGAATGGTGAAAGAAACAGGGTTATCAAGAGAGAAGAAGAAGAAGAACGAGGAGGAAGGAGAAGCAGGGCATAACTAGGGCATCTCACCACATAAGATCCGGATCTGCCATAATTACCACGTGGAGTGGGAGACACGACCCCCTTTTACTACTACTCCTACCTCCCAGTTTTTGCTTTAGGCCCTGTTTAGTCTCACATAAAAATTTTACTACGTCCTATTACATGGAACGTTTAACACCTATTAAATATAAATTTAAAAATAATTAATTATACAGATTACGACTAATTTATGATATGAATCTTTTAAGCCAAATTGCTCTATCATTTGTTAATGTGGTGATACAGTAAATATTTGTTAATAATGAATTAATTAGACTTAATAAATTTATCTCGCGGTTTACTAACGAATTATGTAATTAGCTCATATAATACTCTATATAATACCCAATATAACACGTAAAAACTTTACCGCCCTGGTCTAAACACGACCTTAGTTTATTGGTCTAATCAGCCTGGACGACGAAGGAGGAGAATACTGCTGTCTGTTAGTAGTAATGCAGAGTCGCAGGAATCCGTCGACTAAATCCGTGGTTTCGATTGACAAAACCAACTTTTGCAGCCTAAACGGCGACGGCCGGTGTTCCCATACCTGGAGCACACACAGGTTTTGTTCTCTCAACGGCGGATTTCCCTTAAAAAAAAACTCGCGTTTGAATTTGATACGGCCCGCATGTGCGGTGCAGATGCAAGCTGTACTATACTATATATATTTCTGAATTTTAGGAGACAAAAGTTTCGTTTCGTGCATGTGTACAGTGGATGGGATCGGTCGCCGCGTAACATCATTGATTCCTCTCGCCCCGTTTCTTGAGGGACAAGATGCAGTAGTCTTGGATGCAGGCTGCAAACGGATGATGGATGATTGGAAAAAGAGAAAAAAAATGAAGAAGAGGGTGTTTAGATATAAGGATGTAAAGTTTTGATGTATCATATCGGATATTACGTAGGATATCGTATGGGTTGTTCGGGCACTAATAAAAAAACTAATTACAGAATCCGTCAGTAAACCACGAGACGAATTTATTAAGGCTAATTAATCTATCATTAGTAAATGTTTACTGTAGCATCACATTATCAAATCATAGAACAATTAGTTTCAAAAGATTCGTCTCGCAATCTGTGCAATTGGTTATTTTTAGAGTATATTTAATACTTTATGTAGGTGTTCAAACGTTTGATGTGACAGGGTGTAAATTTTCTGTGTGAGATCTAAACGGGTCGATATACCATTGATAAATGTCAAATATTAAGAAATATTATCGATATGTGCGATTTTTTATAAAATACCATCCTATAATTGACTATTGTCGTTAGGTTTCTGTTGGCTAGTGCTACATGATGAACAATATATTTAAATGTGGAATTGACAGAACCATAACAACGATGATATTTTTAAGATAAACTAGCTGGGTGACCCGCGCAATTACGCGGCTAGCACACAAACAAAATCATAGATTTTTCAATATGATTATACTTAAAATTTATTAAATAGTTATCTCGTTGTTTTAAGATTTAGAAAGACCAAACCTTATCATCCCTGTATTTCTAATTATATAGTTTTAAAAGTCACACCAGCTGCTATCCCCTATTTCTATCATATCCGTCTTTATTTGCTTGCTCAATCTACCACTATTTCTATCTATTATCCTTGAAACCTTCGAAAATTGTATCTTATAGTTTTTAGAGTTTATTATCTCATTGGGTTTCATTTTTATAATTCCTAGAAGTCTCATCAAACGCTGTCACTATACTCCTCTACGGCCCGTCCACTATCTTCTCTTTATTGTCATTGGGATTTTAAAAATCGAACATTAAAATTATCGTTCGGGTTCATTTTTTACTTTATAGAAGTCCCGCCAAACCATCAGCGACTTTGTCATTGTACTCCTTTATATCTCGCCCGCTGCCTCTTTTATTGTCATTGAGATTTTAAAATCGAACATGATTATTATTGGTTTTTTTTAATTTTTAGAAGTTCTAAACCTTTAAAAATTGAACCTATTCCTGGTTGAAATCTTATTTTTCTTTTTCTAATTTCAGAATTTATTTTATTTTTCGTATTGTGTTCTTTTGATATTTTTATTTTTTATTTTCAATATCAGTTATTTCAAAATTGTATTCCTACTTGAACTCTCTTTTAATTTTTCTAATCTTGGATATTATTTTATTTTTTATTCTGAATTTTAATTAATCTCGTATTGGGTCCTTATGTGTACTCTTCTTTCAATATTGCTTATTTTTAATTTTGAATTTCAGCTAATTTTAAATTGTATTTCTATTTGGACTCTTCTTTTATCTTTTTTTTGCTAATTTCGGATTTTATTTTTTTATTCTAAATTCTAATTAATCTCGTATTGGGTTCTTATATGGAGATATTTTAAATTGTATTCCTACTTGGACTATCTTTTTTTTTCTAATTTTGGATTTTATTTTATTTTTATTTCAAATTTTGATTAATCTCGTGTTGGGTTTTTATATGGAAACTTTTTTTCAATATTGCTTGTTTTTAATTCCGAATTTCAGATATTTTTAAATTGTATTTCTACTTGGACTCTTCTTTTCTTTTTTTTATTTTTCTCCGATTAATGTGGGAATTTCTAGCCCCCACAGCGAACATGATGCATCATTTCAAAGCTATTTTAATAATATAATAGATAGATTGTTTGTTTAATGTTATTTATGAAACTCACGTTTATCGATGATATTTTTTTTAATTTTTTGATTTTCTCTAGGAAATAAGTTTGGTTGGGAGGCCTCCTTCTGTTGATTTGTAATTTAGTACTACCTCCATATTTTAATGTATGACACCGTTCACTTTTTATCTAACGTTTGTCCATTCGTCTTATTCAAAAAATTTATACAATTATCATTTATTTTATTGTGACTCGATTCATCATCAAATGTTCTTTAAGCATGATATAAATTCTTTCATATTTGCACGAAAATTTTGAATAAAACGAATGGTCAAACGTTGGTTGAAAAGTCAACGGCGTCATACATTAAAAAAAATGGAGGGAGTACTTGCGGTGTTCTGGATGGTGTACGCCATTTTGCTGGCAAAAATGGCAAGATAGGGAGCGCCGACACTACCATAGTTTGGGTCAGGGTCACTACCATTGTTTGGGTGCTCCAGTTTACCGGTGTATAGTACCCTTTTCTCTTCCACTGTTTATTTCCCTTTCTTTACATGTCCTCCCCTCTTTTCGTTGACTCATGTTATGTTATATGGGGTCAAATAAAAATTAATAATTCTATATATAACAAGTTTCTTATCTTCTTTTCTTCAAGAACTAGGAGGATTTTAACATGTGCCGTGCAAACATTAACACTTTTCTGATTTTTCATTTACATGCCAAGCTCGAAGCGGTACGTTTGGTAAAAACAATACTAAAAAGTTTTCCTAGAATATACTTTTCTAAAGTAACATTTAAGCATTGCACTAGTTAATTCATTCATTTATATCTTCAAATAACTATATGCAATAATCAAATTGTCTATAAATATACTGTTTTCAACTGTATCAAACTAGGCCTTAATATACTCTACATCTTGTTTCACAAGCTCCACCTCCCAGGATGGGCAGAAAAAGACCGAGACTGAGACCGAAAAGACCGAGACTGAGACCGAAAAGACCGAGACCAAGAAATTCGGTCCTAGACAGTGAAAGACTGAATTTTGTTCGGTCAATTCGGTTAGTCTTCTCGGTTAACTGAATTAGACCGAAAAGACCGAATTATCAAAAAAAATGTCTAAATGCAACCTACAATCCACCATGATTAATAGGATTAAACTCTAATTTTCACATCCCTACTTCTTGTAGGCATGCAACCTAATTAGAGTCTTTACTCATAAGTGCTTATGAATTTTTTTTTGTTATTTTTGTGATGAAAATTTCCATTATTTCTTTGCATATATGAAAATTTTGTTGAATTTCGGTCAGGACTGAGACCGAAAAGACCGAGGTCGAATTTGTCAGTTCTGACATTTTTGTGTTAAATTTCGGTCTTCAGTTTTCAAAGACCGAAAAGACCGAAGACCGAGACCAAAATTTTTGGTCTGACCGAGTGCCCACCCCTACTCCCACCACTTCATTGGGGGGTGGTACTATGTAGCATATATGTCCAGTTTTTACCCTAGCAACTCTTTAATTTGCCATTCTTTTAATTTTTGGGTTTGGTTGTCACATCGGATATACGGACACACATTTGAAGTATTAAACGTAGTCTAATAACAAAATAAATACAGATTCCACAAGGAAATTGTGAGATGAATTTTTTAAGCCTAATTAATCTGTCATTAGTAAATGTTTACTGTAGCATCATATTATCAAATCATAGCGCAATTAGACTTAAAAGATTTTGTCTCGTAATTTACACGTAATCTATGTAATTGATTTATTTCCTATATTTAATACTCCATACATGTGTCCAAACATTCGATGTAACAGAATGAAAATTTTTGGACCACATGCTTCCCTCTTCCTTGGCAGCTCCTACCACCGAATCCGTCATCGGTCATCTTATTTAGCGTTTGTTAGCTCACATCGTCCCGTTAAGCTGCCGCCCTCGTCCACCCTGTGCGGCACCAGTTGTGCTGCAGGGTGTGTTTAGTTGGGGAAAATGAAATTTTTGGGTGTCATATCGAACATTTGATTGGATGTCAGAAGGGGTTTTCGGACACGAATGAAAAAACTAATTTCAGAACTCGCCTGGAAACCGCGAGACGAATCTTTTGAGACTAATTAAGCCGTCATTAGCACATGTGGGTTACTGTAGCACTTATGGCTAATCACGGACTAATTAGGCTTAAAAAATTCGTCTCGCGATTTCCCCCATAATTGTGCAATTAGTTTTTCTTTTTATCTATATTTAATGCTTCATGTATGTGTCCAAAGATTCGATGTGATGTTTTTGGAAAAAAATTTTGGGACTAAACGGGCCCGTAGTCGTCCTCATGTCCCATCATCGAGTTGCCGCTACATCGCCTCCCTTGCACATTAGGGCTGAATTCTTTGGTTGATATTGGGAGCTAACCTTTAGCACACGTAAGACAGAGTTAGTACATAATTAATTAAATTTAGCTATTGTTTTAAAAAAGATTAATATAAAATAACTTTTGTATAGAAAATTAAATTTTAAAAATATATACTGTTTAACCGTTTAAAAAACGTGCACATGAAAAACGTGGAAGATGAGTTAAGAAAGTGAACAATTAAACTCAGCTTAGATAAGGCTCGTCACTTTTAACTCTAATCGTGGTATGCTGCCATTAATTGGTTGTAGCTTTTCTACAGCAAAGGTCGGGATGTTATATTCCATTTTCTAAAAGAAATATTGAGAAGACCATAACACCAAGTTATACCACTATGTTCTATGAGTAAAATTGACTAGGTTTTTCCATAAAAAATTCAGTCGATGAATACCAAAACAAAGTTATATATATATATATATATAAACTATTTTATACCCCCCTCCCTCCAACCCACCTCCCCTCCCTCCAAGAGGGCAAACCCCTATATATATATATATATATATATATATATATATATATATATATATATATATATATATATATATATATATATATATATATATATATATATATATATATATATATATATATATATATATATATATAAACTATTTTATACCCCCCTCCCTCCAACCCACCTCCTCTCCCTCCAAGAGGGCAAACCCCCTCTCCCACCTCGGTCAAAGGTCCCCCAAGTTGGTCAAACTCGCATGTGACTTTCCCCACCACCTCCACTCTTCTCAGCTCTCGTCTCCAAACAACGTAGTAACGTGATGTTCATCGTGCAGTAACACCATGTATTACTGGTAGTAACAATATTAAAATGTAGCCATAATATAGTCATGTCGGATTTACTTTTGATAAGCACTTTTTTTTCTAACATCATGGTGCAAACGGTTTTTAAAAGTAGTATATGATGTGAGAGATATTACCCTTTAAAGATTGTTTTTTCTTAAATTTAACTCTCTACAAGCAGTAATACTATATCATATATCATATGTATTACTATTGTCTACTATGTGTTACTGCAATCACATCATACCATTACTACATGATGTAGTAACGATTATAAGTTTCACAATAACATGTTACTGCAATTTTTTTATAACGTTACTGCAAGAATGTGTATAGTAAGAAAAGAAGTGCAGTAATATGGAGAGAGGAGAATTGGCTCGGTTTAACGCGCAGTAACATTCTATATGTTCTACAGTAACAAAGTGTTTTACTGCAGTTTTTGGATAGTGTTACTACATAAACATGTGGTAATGTGTAACTGTCATGTGGTAACGTGTGTAAGTCGTGTAGTAACACTTCTACTTTCGTGCAGTAGCAAGTATATGGTTAGCATGTGAGACTTTGAACCCATATATTTTTTGTTTCAATTCCTGATTTACTGCAATTCACCACAATATTTTTGTCAAAAGTGCAGTAACGTGAAATACATTCATGCAATAACACTATATTGGAGGGAGAAGACCGGTTTTCTTAAGAAGAGGGAGGAATAACGGTTTCTTGAGGAGGGGAGTATGTAGATGCATTTTGAAGTTCTACCCTCCACATGCAGTAACACTATAGCATCATTGTGAAAACGGTTTTAAAAAATAATACTTATCTTGTGAGATATTGCTTTTCAAATATTAGCATTTTAAACTTTAACCCTCTACATGCAGTAACAGAATATGTAATTTGCATTAACAAGGGCATATACATGCATAACAAGGGCATATACATGCAGTAACTTAGTTTTACCAAATATATAAATTTGTTCAAAACACTTCTACATCAATCAGACCTTACTCAAAGCCACCTACAGACTTTACCTATAGCCCACTTATTCGATCTTCATTTCGTAAAAATGATAGAGTAAAACTACAATTATCATGCAGTAACATAACAACTTGGAAGTGGTAACATGCACCTATTATGTAATAACACTTCTACTTTTGTGCAGTAACAAGTATATGGTTAGCATGTGAGGCTTTAACCAATATATTTTTATTTCAATTCCTGATCTACTATAATTTTACCACGACGTTACTGCTAGAAGTGCAATAACGTCCTATGTGTTCTATAGTAACGTGACGTTTTACTACACTTTTACGATAATGTTACTACTGGAGCATAGTAAGATGTTGTGAGTTTCGTAGTAACATATTTTGTTTTTGTTTTACGGTGGTAGAGAAAGATATTAGAATTGATAATCATATTACTTTCTCACAAAATTATTAAAACAAATATCATCATTAGATGAATTGGTTAAAAGAATGTGCTTTGAACTTTGAGGTCATGGGTTTGAGTCTTGAATTTAGCAATTTATTTTTATTTTCCTAGAAAAGAGAAAAAAGAATGTTTCAGGGAGAAAAAAAAGAGGATCGGGAGGGGGAAGCGAGAGAAGGAGGGAGGGAGGGGTATAGAATACCGGGTGTGTGTGTGTATATATATATATATATATATATATATTGGACCAGCATAAAATAATTAGGCTAAACACGAAGCGTGATGATTAAACGAAAGAAAGGGGACTGTCCTTGAGCTTCACTTTTTATCCAGCGGTACGTTAAATACCGTACGGTGAGAATTGTACTCTCTCATCTAAAATAAACCAATCTCTTATATAATATAATATATTTTAATACAACGAATCTAAACATAATATATATTTATATTTATTGTATCAGGATGTGTTACATTATACAGGAGGATGATGGTTTATTTTGGTAGAAGGGATTATGATCCAATTAACGTAGGATAGAGTTGCCAATTAAGATGCCCATGTGGCTGGGTTCCAATTGAAATGGTTGCTTGAACTTGGAGAATCGAAAGTGACACTTTGGATCTCGATTGAATCCCCTTAATTGCCTCCTCATATTGTACAGCCCACGACAAATAATGCTGCAAATATCTGCACCAACCGAGCTGTATCAATTGGGCTTGGACAGCGACAGACCGAGAGAAAGAAATTAGAGCCCAGGTAAACTTAATTATAGCTTAAGCTAGTACTCACCACTGGAAAACCGATTTTTCATGACGGTATTTTTTTTTCTGGCGTTCATATGAGAAATCTGCTTGTAAAATTCAAATAAGGGATAGAGGGTTTAGAACCGCCAGTGAAAATCCATTTTCGCTGGCAGTGAATTTAGGACCGTCAACAAAAATTCGTTTTTGCTGGTCGTAGATTAAGAAGTCCGCTTGTAAAATAACCCTATTTTTACTGGCGGGCCTCTTAACCTACCGCTAGTAAAAATCGGATTTTCGCTGGCGGGTACTAAAGAGCACCACCGTTGAAAAAGAATCACACGCTTAAAAATATCACAGCCCATTAAAAAATCACCACCCACGACTCCTTTTCCACCTACCCATCCTTATCCTCACATTCCTCCTCCTCCCTCTCCACAGGCGGCAGCTGCTCCGGTGGCAGCGCCGGTGGCGATTCTGGTCCTCGGGCGGTGGCGCGCGGCGGCTCAAGCAGCTGTGTGTGGCGGCGACGGCGACGGAAGGCGAGCGCGCGGCAGCGACTGTGATGGAAGACGAGCACGCGGCGGCTCTCGGGCTGCGGCGCGTGGTCCTTCCGCCTCCCACCTCTCGCCGCCTCTCTCCCTCGTCCCTTCTCTCTCCACCGCCGCTAGTCTTCCTGCACTCTCCACCAATGTGCGGGGAAGGGGGCGGTGGCGCGGGGAAGGTGGTGCGGCCGCGGCGCAGGAAGGGCGTGCCGGTGGTTCTTGGTGGCAGCGACGCGGCAGAGGGGGCGACGAGGTGCGGATTTGGCGCCGGTCCTTGGAGCAGCGCATGGGAGGGGGCGGTGGCATGCGCTCGGCGACATCGGCGCATTGGGGGGGGGGGGGGGGGCAGGGAGTAGAGGTAGCGCCGGCGAGAGCGGATCCGCCGCCCTCCCTCGGACAGCTGCCAGAATTTTTGTACTCGATCTGTGATGTGGAATTTTTGTACTCGATCTGTAATGTGGAATTTGTAGAATTTGTGATGTGATGTGAATGTAGCATTTTCGTGGAATTTGTGCTTGTTGTGGATTTGGGATTTGAGATTTGGGGATGTGGATTTGGGAATGCATGTAGGCAGCAGCATGTGGGCAGCAACATTTTTGCTGGCGGCTAGAGGGCAGGTGCATGGCGTCTTTTTTGCCCCCAAAATCGATTATCTCTGGCGGCCGGTATAACGCAGCTGCCAGCGAAAATCGATTATCTCTAGCGGCCGGTATTGCACAACCTCCAGTGAAAACAATTATCGCTAGCGGTTGAAGTTCCGCTTGTGAAAACCTTAGATTTTCACTGGCCTTTATATGCTGACGGTTAGCCTAATCGCCAGGAAAAACATTTTTTGATTGCTAGAAAAGATTTTTTCTAGTAGTGAATACCTCCTTTCTCAAATATTTAACACTGATTAATTCAATTTTAAGCTAATCAAAGTAAAAAAAAATTGAAGTTGTATTTGTTACACAGATTATATCTTCAATCCTTCATATTACATAAAATTAGAGTATCCACCAATAAGCCCGCAGGGTGACAACCTGGAGATAACAACCTGGAGATAACTGGGCGTTGGATCTGCCAATGGGTTAGATTTCTATTATCCTTATTTTTATGTTTAGGGTGGGGCTTAAAGGGCAAGATCAGTTGTGCAACCGTCTAATGCCCATGCCGGTGGGGACCCATCACCAACTAACCCAGCGAGTAGGATGTCATCGTCTGCCCTACTCCTACACGATCTCATCTTACCTCATGGTGGGTTAAGGTTTAGGGTGAGGTCTTGTGTTCTTCTTATCTTCTTATTTATATCTATTTAGTCTGAAAATTATGATGTGATTTATTTTTATTCCTGTTGTTTAATTTACTTCATAATTTCAGGTGCTGGTGTTTTTTTTTATCACTTTAGACTATACATATACGTTACACCAAGTGTATTAAGTTTTAAGGGCCGAGTTCGGTTACGACCCTCGAAAATATAGAGCCGGCAGTGAAAAAGATGTTCTATTATCGAAGGAAAAAAAATTCAAGTTCTGTACGAAATAATTTTCCCTGGAATTTTATTTTTGTGCGTTGCACGGTATGTGTATCATCGGAACAATGGCAACGGTACGTACTACTCTCCCATCCCAGGAAACAGTTCAAGCGCTAAATTAGACCATTATGGTAACCTGTACTTCATAGTTGTGATTAAATTGAGTGGCGTTTTTCCACGCTAATAATGGAAAGAAGTTGACAACGATGTCATCCCAATAGCTCACGTGAAGTCACCCAAAGTTTGTACTAGTATTAATTACTAGTTAATATAAGCAGAGAACTAATAGTGCTTTTCGCTTTTGAGAAAAGGATGGAACTATTGAATATTGAGTACGAGCACATATTAATTACATACGCACAAACAGCATGTACAACATATAATATGTTCATTCTCCTATCCATTCTGAAGCCACCTTTCACGCTTAATTTGTCCCCTAGCAATTTTTTTCACTTATATTTAAGGTGCATCATGATATGGAGCTCCACTTTGGTAATCTGACCCTCTTTTATTCACCTTTAGTTCCCTGACGTCCAACTATATGAATTTAAATTGGAATTTGACAAGAAAAAAAAATCATCTTCATCTCTTGAACAAGAAAGGGTCCATATCGTCTCGCTTAGGGTCAGGCCAGTCCTTGCAATTTGGAGGCACTTGAGCGAGACAAAAGTGAAGGCCCTCTCTCTTTTATAAAGAAAACTTGGAAATGGCTTTTGTTAAAAAAGATTGAATCCTATCATTTTCTTTAAAATTCCTATGAAATAGATAATAAGCATATAGAAACTTTTTAGTGGAAAGTTAGCAAGAGCTCTTAAAATATTTCTTTTAGTCTATTTATCTCATTCGATTTCTACTTTTTTTTCCTATTGCCTATTCAAACGATCATTAATCCTGTGTTTTTTTTTGCAGTGTTTTGTATTTATATTCAAATCAAAATCTTGTGCTTTTCTTATTCCTTCAACTTTTTAATCATGTGTTTCAAAGGAGAACTAAATAATAACACTATACCTTGATTATTCAATCCTCTTCTCTTAGCTCTTTCTAATATCGTCAGTCTAGCTTGACAAAAATAAGGGCATGTTTAGATTGTAGCTAAACTAAACCTTACCAAAATTTGACAATGCATAAATTTTGGCAGGATTTCTTTTGTATTTACCAAATTTGATAACAAACTAAACACAAATATTTTTTTAGCAACTTTGCCAAAAAAAATGGTATGGTTGAAAATCGCATCAATATGAACAGCCCCTAAATATATCTTTATTTCTTTTATAAAACCTAAACAACATTACTTGGACCAATTATTCCATGGTATTAATTTAACAGTGAAACAAGGGGATACATTCGATTAACAGTAGGCTCTGTAACACAATAAATTAATGATACAAACCTAGTGCCTAGAGAAAAAAAATGTGAAATAAACATTGTTCCACCTCTTTTTTTTTTAAAAAAGTAAGCATTTAGAGACAAAAAAAAGGGTGCTTCTGGCTTAGTCTTCCATTGTTCTCCTTCAATTCCCTTATATCTCCTAAGTTTTTTATGTGCGGCCTTTATTCTCCTAAGTTAGTAGCCCCCTTTTATCATTCAATTGTGATATATACTCCGTCCAATCTTAAATATTAATTTGATGTTTAGCATTAATTATGTCAATTCCATCCATCAATTTTATATTAGAATAAGTTTAGAAAATTAAATGAGTTTATGATATCATGACAATACTTTTGAGCAAATCTAGGTATACCATTTTTTTTGAAAGTACGCATCTGAATAATTGTTGGCTGTCAGGATTTCAAAAGTTTCACAAAATTTTATTCTAACCTTCAAATATTTATAACATACTCCCTCCGTCCCAAAAGAAGTGCAGTTTTAGCACTGTTCATGTTCAACGTTTGACCGTTTGTCTTATTTGAAAAAAGATTATGATTAGTATTTTTATTGTTATTAGATGATAAAACATGAATAGTAATTCATGTGTGACTAATTTTTTTAATATTTTTTATAATTTTTTTTAAATAAAACAGATGGTCAAAACGCTAAACACGGATATCTATGGCTACACTTATTTTGAGACGGAGGTAGCAAGAGAGTATACACTAGTTGTACACATAGGTGGGTCCACCAGCGTTCATGAACCTACGTGATCGCCTTTCTTAGCTTTACCCTATAATAGCCCTAACTTAGCGCCACACCTAATCTTCCGATTAAAAAACATTATAGTTCACACATTGTATTATGCTTGAGTTTAATTTGTATCTATTTTTTGTTATATAGCAAAATAAAATAGGAATTGCTTTTGGTTAAGTGCACATCACAAGCGTTTTGGGTATATCTAGTTAAAGTACATCGACCATAAGCCAATCTATGATCTCAGACATGAGATTTTGCACAACAAATTAAATATATTTGAGAGTGCAATGGATATGACATAAGGATATATCAACTCCACAATTAGTAAGGGTCGATCAACACGTACCCATCTCTTTTTTTTTCTGTGTGTTTTCGAAGTCATAGGAAAGAGCTCTACCATTTATTACTTATTTTAAGCAGAATTAAGAGGTGTGGACTAACCCTGCCAAGCCTGGGGCTACAACACAGGAAAAAAGGCCCCAAATATGAAAATCCTACCAACCAACACCACACAAAAGCGAAATGTTCAAGGAGAAATGACTCACTACCAAATGACAAGATGAGGCACTAGAGGAGGTAGATATAATTAGTCTAAAATAGATCAATCATTTTTGGCAGCTGCCCTCTCCCCCTCCTCTAAACTCAATGTTAGCATTTCGTCTAGCTCTCAACAAGACAGTTCAAATTTTACTATTACTGTTTGACCACTTGTCTTATTAAAAAAATTGTGCAAATACAAAAAACGAAAAGTTTTGCTTAAAATATTTTGGATAATAAAGTAAGTCACACAAAAAATAAATAATAATTCCAATTTTTTTTAATAAGATGAAGTGGTTAAATAGTACAAATAAAAACTCAAAATTCTTTATATTATAGGACGGAGGGTAGTTTGTAAAAAAATGCGCTAAGTTTACTGAACGTTAACATTAATTGCACAACAATTTGGGGGCTAATCATACTTTCAACTAGAGGTCAAGAATCCACCAACTGGCAGACAACTATATATGTTTGATGGCAGACGGTGGTTGCCAAATCAGTAGTGGTCGAGACTGTCATTAGATCAAACATCTAATGCATGCTGGGAAAGTACTAGTGCGGTGGAGTGATAATCCATCCAACATGGTTTAAATCCTAATGTGTACAAATATTACTTCGTCCATCCCAAAATAAATTTTGCACTGTTCATGTCCAACGTTTAACCGTTCGTTTTTTTTAAAAAAATATGATTAGTATTTTTATCGTTATCAGATGATAAAACATAAATAGTACTTTATGTGTGACTATTTTTTTTTAATTTTATCATAAAATTTTTAAATCAGACTGATGGTCAAACGTTGAATATAAATGTCCACGGCTGCACTTATTTTGGGACAGAGGTAGTACATAAACATATATTTTTTACAAAATAAATTTAGTGTTTGTGGATGCGTGCATCTCATATGAGTGTATAGTGATACTAATTTGCACTTATATATGCGTCTTGCTTGTAAATTGTAATTGGATAAGAGATCAATGAAAGTACAACTACTCCATACAGAAATAAACTCATGCAAGAGAAGTAGTACTTGAAGGGAGGGCCCCTTGCAATGCAGGCAATATTTCTTGGCAGAACGGTTAGAACTTATCATATCATCGGTTGTAGCCTCCCACTAATCACGGAGTACTACGATATTGCTTCTTTACAAACGCAGATGCTCTTTCCTTTAGCTTTAACCTCAAGGAAACGTACCCTAGCTGCTGCATGAGAAAAAAATATCTTCTACTATCAGGGGCCCAGCCATGATTGAAGAACTAATAGCTCAATTGCATCTAACTAATTAAACCCCCATTAATGTTGCTGTCAAGGCACCAACTAATTAATTGACCTCTAGATCTAAAAAAGGTGAGAAGCAGCTCAAGGCTTTCAAGGTACAGGAGTGAGCTAAGAGTGGGCAATTAGGGTCCCAAGAACTGATTTTAATCCCTTAACTACATTGTGCTTTGAGTGGGGAACCAAATGCCCCCAATGTAAAGAGTCTCACTACGATACTCTCTAATGAAAGTAGAAGGCAATCTCAATCATTGATCTTATTTAATAGAATTGTTTAGATCTAATTGTATTACCGCCCGGGTTAACAGTGTAGTAGAAACATTAAGATGTATTACTATTAAAAAAAATTGGTGCGAAGAGGTATAATCGTCATTTAGCAATGACTAAACTTTTTTATTTTTTCGTTTTATGATGGAACATGAGCGATGCCTACATAATGGATGACCATAGATCGTTCTAGCCGAAAAAATATAAATGACAAAGTTACCCCTTATCACATATTTACTCACATTTTTATTTCCTTTTATTTGTTTCTTAAACTCTGTACCTTGCATCACTCACTGGTTTAATTTAGTGAAACAATGAACCAATACTTTCACCAACAAGATTCAGATCGTGAGTCCCTTTCTTCTGGTGAACAGATCGATCGTAGATCTGAACCATGGAAGGGAGTAATTAAAATTGTCATGTCATTCTTACTAGTAGTCCAAAGGAACGGCTCTATTTTTCTCTTGGGGTGAACAAGACAGGTTGTACCGAGAGCTATACTGATCAACAACCAGATTGGTCCCCTTCAACAAGAAGAGTATCTTCTTCTTCTCCCTTAATTAGCTCTACCCCTTTGCAAAATAAAAGCAAAGGCAAAGGCAAATAGTAGATCTGACATTTGCATGCATGCACTTACCTCTCTTAAATTTGTTTACTGCATGAGTGTGTGTGCAAATGCAGTGCTGACTGTCAATCCTTATCCGATTAGGCTAGCAGATGATGATGGTTTGTTTGTTTATGGTTTCGTCTTGATCATCATCAAGTCTTTGGTAGCTTTTTTGTGTTGGTCTGAATAAATATGTACGGAGGATGGAAGAACCACAGCTAGGTAGCTGTTGGACTCATCTGGTGATCTCTCATGACCTTATATATATACAAGTGCTCGTATGTGCATATGAATTGTGGGTTATGTGTACGTATGGCTCAGTAAATTAGGTCTCACTGCTAATATATATATGCAGTGGATAGATTTATTTAGTTTGAATTTGTTGGGTTTAATTTCAGAGTAGGACTCGATTCGTTGAATAGACTTGTGGGAAATATTAGAGGCCAGGGTAGTGCAGAGCTGATCAGAATTCGGACCATTTGGGGATACACAGATTAGTTGGATTGCTACACGCGAACACCAAGGCCAAGTTTAGTTCCAAACTTTTTTATTAAACTTCCAACTTTTTCATCACATCAAAACTTTTCTAAATACATAAACTTTCAACTTTTCCGTCACATTGTTTCAATTTCAACCAAACTTCCAATTTTAGCGTGAACTAAACACACCCCAAGTTCTTTCACACTAGGGCTCGCTGCACCCTAAGTTCTTTCACACTAGGGCTCGCTGCAGGCGTCACAAGAATTTCATCTACCAGCTCAAGGATGGTGATCGTGTGATCGATACGCACGATGATACACAAGCTCTTGCCCACCTTCCAAAATACATGGCACGTGTTTAGTTTGGATGAGTGGAATTCATTCTTGTTTTTCGAGATGGGATGATCCTTTTTTTTTAAGGGATGGCCCATGTGTCAGTGAGAAAAAAAAAGTGGGTCGGATTGGTTTGCTGGTTTTTGAGGGATAAGGCCAATTCGGATCTAAGAGGAATATTTCCTATTAGGGACTATCCCATCACATCTATCCCAAACCAAACACTTTATAAAATAGGTTCAATTCAACCCACCCAATCCATCCCAACCATTGAACCAAACGCATGCCTATAGGATTGTGGTCCAAGGTGAGCAGGCAATAAATCTCGACTTCCTTAGCCTCGATTTCTTTCCGCTCAATGACCTAGAGGCACGGTTCACGGAGAAGGAAGTGTGGTAGATCATCAAGGACTTGCCTGCCAACAAGGCCCTGGGTTTGGACGGCTTCACATGAGATTTCTACTTTAACTATTAGCATGGCCTATCATAAAATGCAAGCTCATAGCTACCCTTCATGTCCTCTTACTCACAAATAGTTGGCAGTTCCATCTTCTAAATCATGTGCTCATTGCTCTTCTTCCGAAAATAGAAAAAGCCTTAAACATTTGTGATCATCGGCTAGTCAGCTTGATCGCCATGCTAGGCTGAGCCGATGTGGCCTCGGATTGTCAATCTTGGGTCTAGAACTGGTGACCAAACGGACGGTGTTGACTTCCGAGGGATCATTTTCGTCCCTTTCATTCTCTCATTCTATTGATTTCCTGGCTGCTACAGAAGAAGCACAATGTGTGTATCTTCAATAATGTTCTGTCGCCACCCGTCATTGTCGAAAGGAACGAGAAAGAAGGGGAGCTATATATGGGTGGTAGCGGGCGTATCTCAGTTAGGAGGCTTCTTGGGAGGATAAGTTTATGCTTCTTTTTTTCCCCTCTTGCTTTGGGACCCAATCATGTAAATAGCATCTTCTTGTGTGTCTAGCTAGCCACCCTTGCGGATTCCCCAAACGCTTTGCATTGTATACAAACTTGTTTTTGTCTAAATGAAATATGTGTAATCTTTTTACGTATTCGTGAACAAAAAATGGATTGCTAGCTGCTATCAAAATTTTGGTAAGATATATAATTCACTAAACAATGAACTTCAGGCTAGATCCTCTTTATATGCCGATGAATCGTGCCCTTTACCCTGTTCGTTTACTTTAAACCTTTTTCTTATCTTTCTTTTTTTTTTCAGATTGGACCTGCTTAATTTTACTCATTTTCCTCGAGCTTAGACTCGATGTGCAACAGTGATCGATTTTCTCACTGGCCATGCTCCTCTTGCCTTCACCACTGTGCTAACGTTCTCCACCTTTCCATATATGGCAGCTTTTCGAGAAAAAAAGAGGTCTAAAACGAAATAAAAGGGAAGATAAAAAAAGGCCCAAAATGAAAATGTGAGCTTAAGGGGAACCAATGTGAAATTTTAACTGGAAAACGAGGTCCATATTGAGATTGACTCTAAATTGAAGTACCTAAAGAATTGTTCCTTATCAAAAACTATTGGAAAAAAGTATGAATAACCCCCCTCCGAACTATCGCAGTCAACCGAATTATTCCCCTAAATCCGAAAACCAGACACTGCTCACCATACCGGACAAATTAACCCCTCGACCCAATCCAGAGCGATTTTGTCTTACGTGGCATATGCGTGACAATCCAGTCAGCAATCATTTAGAAAAATTCAATGGGGGCTAACTTGTCTACCTCTCTCCTCTCTCTACCTCTCGCTATTGCCGGCCACCGCTTGGCCTCCGCGTAGCTTCCTCCTTTTGACGCCGCAGCCAGATGGCCTCCCTTGTCCGCCATGGCTGGCAAGGCGGGGTGGGGCGGCGCCACGGCCGCCGAGGACAAGGAGGAGGGGAGAAGCGGCAGAGGTTAGGGGACAAGATGAGCGATGGTCGCCGAGGTCAAGGAGGAGGGAAAGCGGTCGAGGATGGAAGAGAGCGGCGGCGATCGGGTTGGAGGACGAGGCCAAGAAAATGTTGCCGAGGGATCACAAGACGGCGGTGGGCTTTGTTGCTTCCTTTCCGCGAGCTCCGGCTCCGCCGCCGCTGCAGTCGCCTACATGCAATACTCCGCTGGCCACCGTCTCTATCGCCAAGAAGGAACACAGCATTAGCAGGAGAGGGCGACGCCCCGTATCCCCCTGCTGCCTCGCCGCCCTCCATTGCATCGATGGAAGCCGAGGCCACGTCCTGTCTTGCCGCCCTCATCTCGCGTGCCACCTACTGCTTCTCTCCTCCCACGACGAAGACCCGCCGCCGCGTGGCTGCTAAAGCCGAAATCACCGCCGGCACTGCCCCTACTCCTCCCTCCATCTGCGCCGCCGCAGGGGTCCCCTCCCGGCAGCGTCGGGATGCACCAGCGCCGAAGAGCGTCCTTTCCTTCCCACCCTCCACCATCGCCCGCGCTAACGCCGCCCTCCCAACCGGTACCAAGCCCTTCTCCTTCCAGTCGCTCGCCGCCCACATCTTGTGTGCTGTCTCCCGCGCCCGCGACCTCGGCCCCTCTGACATCACCGTCTTCCTAATTGTTGCGTCCCCTCTCGACTGCCCGCCGTGCGCCGCCGCCCACCACCCACCCTAGCGCGTCGCCGTGCGCGCCGACCGACCGCTGCCATGTGCGCCAAGAGAGGGAGAGAGACAGAGTGGAAGATGGGAATATGTGAAAGAGGAGGTAGAGAGTATATATGATAGGTGGGCCCCACCATTTTTTTAAAAAAGAAAATGCTGACTGCATTGCCACGCGTACGTCACGTAGAATAAAACCACTCTGGATTGGGTCAAGGGGGTAATTCATCTGTTATTGAAAGTTTAGGGTGAGTGATGTCTGGTTTTTGGGTTTAGGGGGGTAATTTGGTTGACCGCGATAGTTCGGGGGGAGTGGGAGGGGGGGGGGGTAATTCGCATTATTTTTTCCAAAACTATTTGAATAGTGCCTGCCTATCAATTGCATATATCCATGAGATCCTTATTCCTGTCATCGAGCCATTGAACTTGTACCGCTATGTTATCCCGGTCCCTAAACTTGTACCGCTATGTTATCCTGGTCCCTAAACTCACAAATCGACCGTTCAGGTCCTCAAACTTGTTCGACTGTGTCATTACGGTCCCTAAACTTGCATATCACCTGTTTAGATCCTCCAACTTGTTCAATTGTGTCACCCCGGTCCCTAAACTTGGATTTGAATATCATCTGGGTCAAATAGGACGGTCTAAAGACTTTATATTTAAAAATAATTCATAACTTTTTCATGTGAACTCTAATGAAGACAAACGTTATATCAAACTTGTAGCCCTCGACGCGATCTACAACTTTGTAGTTGAATTTTTTTTACTTTAAGACATTTTTTGTCCCAAAATGTAATTTTAAAATTAAAATTTCAAAATCTGTAAACATGCAATAATATTTTGGGACCATAAACAGTTTTAATTCAAAAACGTTTCAACTACAAAGTTGTAGGTCGCGTCGAGGGCTACAATTTTGATATAAAGTTTGTCTTCATTAGAGTTCAGATGAAAAAGTTATGAATTATTTTTTGATATAAATTTTTTAGACCGTCCTGTTTAGGGACCGGGGCGACACAACTTAACAAGTTGGAGGACCTAAACGAGTGATATAAAAGTTTAGGGACCGGGATGACACAGTCGAACAAGTTTGAGGACCTGAACAATCGATTTGCGAGTTTAGGGACCGGGATGACACAACGGTACAAGTTTAGAGACCGGTGATGGATTTTACTCTTTATTGATAATTGATACATAACGCCCTTAACTTTTAAAATAAAGTTTGATAATTTATCTTATTTATGAAAATATTATTGTAGATATGCTAAGTATAGCTCATACTTAAAATTTCTTTAGTTATAAAACATGTCACAACAAAATAAATAATATTTATATAAATTATCTGAATATAATGAACGGTCAAATATTATGTTAAACATTAACGGCGTTATCTTTGAAAAACAAGGGGAGTATAAATGTTGGTGATGACAAACTTAATTATCCAAGTTTTGATGAACTACTAGTAAAACTTTAGCAAATTAGCATCAGACTATATAATAACCGTAGTAGTTACATCGCCATGCTAGGCGCCACTTGGACTTGAATACAAAGACCGGCCAGCCAGATCCTTTTTTTTTGACAAATGGACCCTTTTCAAAAATTTATTTTGAAACTAACCCTTGCCAAAAACTTCAACCAAAAATAGACCGTCGGCTCAGCGCCAATGACATTGGCGCTTAGGTTGGTCGTGTCAGCGCCAACGGACCTGGTGTTGACATCGTGCCACCGTGGCGGCTGAGCCAATCCCCCAGCCGACGTGGCAGGCATGTCAGTGCCAACCGCTTCGGCGCTGAGATGGCCAACCTCAACGCCAAAGCAGTTGGCGCTAAGTTTGGGTACTTAGAGCCCACCTGGGGGGCCTCAGCGCCAGCCGAAATGGTGCTGATCCTGGGGACGTCAGCGCCAAGGGTTCTGGCGCTGAGGTGGAACTTAGCCGTTTTCGGCCGAGTCCCGCCCCGGCAAGCCTTCTGTCTGGCTGGGCGGGGGGGGGGGGGGGTGGCGCTGAGGTTCGACTTAGCCGTTTTTTGGCTGAGTCCCGCCCTAGCAAGCCTTCTGTCTGGCTGGCTGGGGGGACCTCAGCGCCACTTTCCCTGGCGCTGAGCCTGGGGACATCCGCGCCAATGTCTCTGGCGCTGAGGTGGAACTTAGCCATTTCGGCCGAGTCCCGCCCAAGCAGGTCTTCTGTCTAGCTGTCCCGCCCTAACCAGCCTGGGTTCAATCCACTGCTTATCATAGCCTTCTCACAATCCTGTCGGCTATACAATTTTGTCCTAACCAACTCCCTAAAGCCCATACTTACATCCTTAGCATTAGCTTTTACATCAGATAACTCCTCATCCTCTCCTACCTCCCGACCATCCTTAACATGTCCTTCTGCTCTTACCTCTACATCCTCTTCACCATTTACTCTCTCTCTTACCTCCTCTACATTTACTTCCTCCCTTAACGGCACATTGTCCTCAGCATGTACTTCCTCCCTTAACGGCACATTCCCCTCTACACATACTTCCTCCCTTACCGGCATATTCTCCTCTCCATGTACTTCCTCCCTCACCTCCACATCCTCCCCACCATGTACTCCCTCGCCCACATCCACGTCTTCCTCAAATAATTCTTCCTTCCGATTACACACATTCGAGTGTTCTTAAGAACTAATAGGTGATTCTATGAGTGGACTTTGATTCATGTCTATAAGTTCTTTCTTCCTTATCCTACCATCTTTCTTCCATGCAAACACCTCAAGAGATTTGAAATGTGACCCCAATACTATATCTATATATGTTTGCCATTCGATCTCTCCATTCAAGTCTAACATAAACTTATGTGACATGACACCACCGCCCACATCGTATCTCCCTTGCATACCAACCAACTCATCGCTCCAATCTAATTCATGCTTGATGCGAGACATTAACTCCTCAAAGGTAGGCTTCGCAAAAAACACTAATTGTCTAACAGTCATTTCCTCAAATTGGCTTCCATGTGTACTTTCATCTACCACACAACCACCATAATAAAGCCGGACCAATCTATCCATCTACAATTTTTAACCCATACATAAACATTAATTACTTGAAAATAATATGTAATTATCATTGCAATACCAATACTTCAAAAGCTAACAACATGTCAATTTTTTTCAATAAATGAATACCTTACTCAAATACTATACATTATTGATAAAAAAAATCCCTACTCCTACAAATTACCTACCCATCACCACACATCAACCCCTTTCAAACCCTCTCAATCACCACAAATCCATCCCACACCCTAGGCCATCACCACACATCCATCTCCCATCAAACCGTAGTGCATCACCAAACATTCATCCCAAATATATTTTCTCAAATGTATCAACAACAACCAAATGGATAAAGATATGCCACCTCCACACTTCATCCCCACCCACATTATCCATTTAATAATCCATCCCTAGCCAACTATTATCAAACCACGTCTACAACCAAAACAATGCAAAATATTCAGTAAATCTTTGGGGAACTTAGGGTTTACAGAGGGGTTTACCTTCTCTATCGATCCCTAACTCAATGCCGCACAAATCACCTTCGATTAGAGAGGTTTTTAGGGGAGATTCGGCGAGGAGAACGCGGTGGCGACCGAACCCTAGGCGGGCGGCTGGGGAAGAATAGAGGGAGAACTGGCTGGGGCGGCCTCGGTCGGGCTCTAAGTACCCAATGTTAGCGCCAACTATTTTGGCGCTGAGGTTAGGCACCTCAGCGCCGAAGTGGTTGGCGCTGAGGTACCTGCCACGTCGGTGGGGGGATCGGCTTAGCCACCACGGTGGCACGAGGTCAGCGCCAGGCCCGTTGGCGCTGATACGTCCAGCTTGGCGCTGAGCCGACGGCCTATTTTTTGTTAAAGTTTTTGGTAGGGGTTAGTTTCGAAATAAGTTTTTGAAAAAGGTCAATTTGTCAAAAAAAAAAAAAAAAAAGGGCCGGCCGGACATCTATCGTTCGTTCCAAAGGAATATTCCTGTAGCTCCTGTTGGCATCTAGCTACTTAAAACCTGATAAATACTCCACTTAATTATCAGTCGAGAGAGACAAACATTAAGCCCCAAGAGGCCTGTCACTTACCCATACTTTAGCTCTTTGTTGCATTCGCCTTTAATTAATCTTTGAGGAAAAAGTCATGCCAAGACAACAAAACTTAAGGGAAAACTAGCATCTTATAGCTAATTAAGCCACAAATTTTGACAATTTGACCCTTTACAAAAACTATTTTTACAAATAAACTGCTACCAAAACTTATTTTAAATCTGACCCTTTTGCTCAACGCCAAATCGTGCGGCGCTGAACTTAGACACCTCAGCGCTAAATAGCATGGCGCTGAATGTACGTTGGCATGCTGACTTAGTCTCTCATCCGCCGTGGCACGGCATTCAGCGCCAGTTGACGTGACGCTGAGGTGTCTAATTAAGTTCAGCGCCACATGATTTGACGTTGAGCAAAAGGGTCAGATTTGAAATAAGTTTTGGCAGCGGTTTATTTGTAAAAATAGTTTTTGTAAAGGGTTAAATTGTCAAAATTTGTGTAATTAAGCACCGTTTATATATATGCTAGTCTCGATCGTTGCATGTGATGTATAAGTGCATGAGTACGTACATCCGTCAGCAGGCATATTTCGTCTTTTTTCTCCAGGAAATATATATGGGCAAATTAACTTGAACCGCAGACGTTGGACGGCCCTGATTTTGTTTTACTTTTTTTTTCGATGACACCATTTTTTTTTACGAAGGAGGCAACGAAGCCGACGAGGGCCACCAGCCAGCGAACTGGGATCAGGTTCACAATTTCGGATCGAAATTTCCAAAATTTCGGTTCTATCGGACCCCGATACGATATAATTTCGACCGAAATTTTTATTTTTTTCGTAAATTTGGTACTGTTTTGTTCGAATTTAATCAAATTTTATTCAAAAATTTATAAAATTTCAGACCGAAATTTTAGAAATTTTGTTATTTCGGCCACACCGATACAAATCAGCAAACCGAAACATTGAACCCTGGCTGGGATCGATCTGCCATCGAGCATAGGGAATTTATCACTCGCTGTCTATGACATGTGGACCCTCATGTGTCTATGACATATGGGTACAGTGGCAAATCCTTTAGAACCACTTATAAAAGTGGCAAATAGTTAATTATTCTAGTAGTATGGTAGAGGACGCCCCTGGAGCTGACGAGGGCCCTCCGACCCTCTCACATTCCGTTGGTGTCCGTCACCGCTAGCGCGATACGCCAAGAGCCATATATAGGGGTTGTTTGGTTGATGGTCGTGGTTTGCTACACCAAACGTTAGATGCGCTACAATTTTTTAGGTTGGTGTTTGGTTGAGTGTCACAGTTAAGTCAAGCCATTTTATTAGCATGCCGACTCGTGCGTTATATTTTAATTTTCTAGTCAAAGTTTACTAAATTAGCCTCCATTCAAACAGCCCCGTAACGTTTTTGACTCCGCCGTCACCCTTGCTTGCCGCTATGGCGGATTGCTCGGTGGTAGCGAGGATGAAAAGGGGCGGCAACAAGGATTTCTGTGTGGTTGGCCAGTAGCGTTTGTGTGGTACGGCTCTCACACATGTACACACTTAATTAATTATATGCAAATGTATAATTAGAGTGTCCTGGAACAATTAACGTCATAAAGGGTGACCTTATGCAAATTAATTTTGTCATAATAAAAGGATCGAAGCTGTCCAAACGATTATCGGTGTGGCATGCATCTATACATCAACATCACGCGTTGCTATATACAGTACTACATGGTACGTCAAGGTACATGTAGGGTGTGTTTGGTTCACGGTCAAGGTAGGATGGGATATGACAGTCCATATTTTGCTGGATATGACGATCCAGTTTTTTTTGG
Organism: Oryza sativa Japonica Group; assembly: GCF_034140825.1. Classification (NCBI taxonomy): domain Eukaryota; kingdom Viridiplantae; phylum Streptophyta; class Magnoliopsida; order Poales; family Poaceae; genus Oryza; species Oryza sativa. The sequence continues at coordinate 16,692,003 of NC_089037.1, forward strand.
TGGAGTGGATATGACGATTTGTTGTTTAGTTGTAGGGATGAAGATGGATTTGGTGATCCAATTTTCTATTTGGTTGGAGGGAGTAGGTTGGATTTGTAGGTGTGGTCACCTCTCGCTTATAGATGGTGAATATACCCCATCAAATTAATGCATAATGCATTTTATAAATTCTCTAGCAATTTTATACCACTGCCTGTCCATATTATAAATACACATAGAAAAAAAGAAAAAAAAAGAAAAAAACATTAGATTTGGGGCTCTTCCTCCTCACTGCCGCCGCCGCCTCCTCCCGCCGCCAGCTGCTGCTCGCCTCCTCCCGCCACCACCTCCTCCCATCGGCTGCCTCCTCCTACCGGCCGCAAGCACCGCCGCCTCCCGCTGACGCGACTCTCGGCGCCCACACCGTCGACGTCGTCGACAGTTCCGCGTCGTCGTCGTCACCGGCATGCGTCTCCGAGCTCGCGCCTCCTCCTGCCAGCGGCCGCCTACTCCCGCTGGCTGCCTCCTCCCGCCAGCCGCCGCCTCCCGCCGACGCGGCTATCACCGCCCGCACCGTCGTCGTTGTCGTCGGGTTCGCATCGTCGTTGTCGCCGGTTCGCATCATCGTCTCCACCAGCATCTCCGAGCTCGTCACCTCCTCCCGTCGCCATCGTCCCTCTTCCCGTTGCCGCGCCAGCGCCGGCCGCCCCGCCCGCATCCCGCTCGCAACCGCCTCCCTCCCTCGCTCGCCCGGGGTGACGCGAGTCACGCGACCGCCTCCCTCGCTCGCCCGGGCGCTCGGGCGGCTGGATCCGGGCAAATCGGCCGAATCCCCCCATCCAGCATCTGGGGGAATATTCCTCCCCGGGCCGCCCCATCCCACCCCTGTCCAACAACCAAACACCTAAAAAAAATGGGCGGCCATGTCCTATCCACCCATATCCCTCCATCCAAATACACCCGTAGGTGAGTGAGATAGCATCGGTTGATGCGTGCCGCATTGGTCTTATATACAGACCGGCTCTAAAATGGTCCTAGGTGATCATCGTTCGTAATATAGATCACGAGACTAAATATACTTTTACTTATAATATATAGTTTTATAAATCATATATCGTAAAAAATAAAGCGAATAAACATTATAAACACCTAAAATTACAATGTAAATTAATCAACAAGAACAAAACAATATACTAGCCTAATTTTTTCATTAAATAGATGCAAATGAGAATATCACATGACCTCGACTTAATCGCTAGCCACAATGAAATAAGATGTAGCCGTGTAAGAGTTGGACGTGAGGACCGACAACGACATCCTGCTAGCTAGGCGTTGGTTGGTGATGGATCCCGTACCGACTTGGGTCGTAGGCAGTCGCACAGCCGGCCTGGACCCTGACACGGCCCTGCATATGTATCGCTAGCTAGGCGTTTCCCAATCAAATGGACGGACGGCCATGGCTCTCGCGGAGGTAATTAAGCAACTCAACTGTGGCCTGTGGTTGTCACTGTCATCCTTGCTAAGCATGTGTATGAGTATATATATACTAGAGCCAAACTAACAAATTACTCCCTCCATTTCTAAATATTTCGCGCCGTTGATTTTTTTAAAATATGTTTGACCGTCCATCTTATTCTAAAATTTTAAGTAATTATTTTTTTCTATCATTTGATTCATTGTTAAATATACTTATATGTATACATATAGTTTTACATATTTCACAAAAGTTTTTGAATAAGATGAACGGTCAAACATGTGTTAAAAAATCAACGGTATCAAATATTTAGAAACGGAGGGAGTAATAAAAGCCACGGTGATAAAATTGGCCAACGACTACCTCAAGGGACACGATCAACAAATCGATATCGTCGACTGCATCTGCTTGCTGTGTGCTTGTTCATCGCCAAGAAAATAGTAATAGTAGCAGAGGAGAGAGAAACACTCAACACATCATCCAAGAAGAAGAAGAAAAAGAAATTAAGAGAGCAGACATGCATCCACCGTTAGTTGACGGACAGTCGGACAAGTACACTGGCACTGTGGCACAGCCGTCCTGTGTGATTTGTGTTAGGGCGCCATAGCCAACGCAAGGAGCACCCTCACCATCCACGTGAGTAAAAGTGATTAAAGACCCGGCTAGCTAAGGATATCTTTTATATAGTGCAAGCCATACCTCCATCTTATTTTTACAGTACTGGACAGGTCAGTCGGTCACATTTTGCATTTAAACCCTTGGGTTATTTTTATTCGCATATAAGTCCAATATTTGCTGTATGCCTCCTAAAACTCACAAACATATATAAAGACCCACCCCTTCTCTTTTCTTCCGCCTCTCCCCTTCTCCTCTTCCTTCCCGGCAGCACCGCCCCTTCCCTCTCTTTCTTCACTGGCCAGAGGATCGACGCAGAGGCGGTGGCGGATCGACGTGCCGGAGGCGGGGATCAATGCGGCGGCAACAGATCCACGCGGCGGCGGTGGGGATTGACGCGCCGGAGGTAGGGATCGACGCGATGGCAATGGCGGCGGATCGACGCGCCGGAGGTGGGAATCGACGCGACGGTGGCAGGGATTGAGGCGGCGGCGGCGGATCGACGCGCCGGAGGTGGGGATCGACGCGATGGAGGCGGGGATTGAGGCGACGGCGGTGGGGATTGATGCGGCGGTAGCGGATCCACACGGTAAAAACTCTAAATTTAAAGTCAAAAATTTAAATTTTGGCCAATAAGCATAAGCATAGGCATAAGCTTTTTTTGATATTGTTTGTCGGAATCGCCAGCTGCGTTAAACATGACCAATATATATAGCTAATTTAGCAGACTGATCCATAGAGAATATTCTTTTCAATACAAAATGGCATATCCATTCCACCACTCTGCCGTCTCACCCAACAGTTCCCAGGTCCTAATTCAACTCTGATATGCATACCTTCTCTTACACATGCAGAGGAATTGTTCTTACGTCCTTACTATCTCGTTCTAAATTATAAGTGATTTTATTCATATAGTTATATACGTGTAAAAACTCTTTATATATTTTAAAATGAATAAAAACTACTATGCGAATGATGCCACAGGCAGCTGGAGAAGCTAGCAAATATAGCTGCGCAGGCTGGGCCACTTTTCAGGCTCATCTCACGCGATGCAAAAGGGGAAATGTCAGGCCAACATTTCACTGATCGATGTACACACACATGCACGGCCTCTCCTCTCCTTTGCGTGCATCATCGTCAATGTTTGTGCGTACGTGCACCTGTCTCCGGATCGGATCCATTGTGCCCTCGCTTTACTGCCTTACTGGACGACCAGATCGATCGAGCTGGTACATGTACATATTTTTCCACGGAGAGTACAGGGGAATTAATAGGTAGACTAAGAGTACGTTGCTTTGTCACTTGTAGGCCGTGTTTAGTTGGGGAAAATTTTAAGATCTAGTTGTCACATCGGATATACGAAAATATATTTGAAGTATTAAACATAGTCTAATAACAAAGCAAATTATATATTCCGCCAGAAAACTACGAGATAAATTTATTAAGCTTAATTAATTCGTCATTATCAAAAATTTATTGTAGCACCACATTGTCAAATCATGACGCAATTAGGCTTAAAAGATTTGTCTTGCAATTCATAGGCAAACTGTCAAATTGTTTTTTTTTCATATTTAATACTCCTCCAAACATTTGATCTGATGGATGAAATTTTTTTGTTTTGGTAACTAAATAGGGCCTTAGTCGAAGTAGGAAGAAAAGCTCACATAGATGGGCGGACAATTTATTTATTCTTTATAAAAAATTACTAAAGAAGTCATATCTCACCATATTCAATATAAGAATAATAAATTACCTTATAATCATAAAATAAAGAAGTATTTATATCATTAAAAAAACATAGATTTTGATATATTATCTTGGTTATACGTAAACTCACTATCACCATCCTTCGGAAACATATGAGTCGTCAAAATTATCTGTGCTAATTGTTAACACCGTTCAGATGAGAATGACGTAACTAAAAGAGATACAGTGTGATTCTATGTGACATTTTGGATTGTACGTATGTATGTTTTTTTTGCGAATAGTAGTATCTAGTACGTAGGTACATTTTTTTTCCTTTTTTCTAAATATGCCAATATTTTTCTCTCAAGGTAGGTGTACTTATGCGTATCCTATCTTATTATAAATATCTTATTATAAAGTTATAACTCACTAATTCTAAAGCTCAACATACAAACATGTCATCTCATCATTCACTAGCAATAATTACATATAAAACTTATACAAGCATGCAACATCATCTATAATTCATTGAATTCTACAAATCAACATCCAATCATCTTCCTTCACATTATTTTTCACAATATTTTTAATATATATGTATATGTATATCCATCATTTTTATAATACTTAACATATATTTATCCATATAATCAAAGTGCGGGATATCATATTTCATCTACAATCTCATACAGAGTCTACTAAATGCATTTCTCTCTAAACATAGTTTGACAAACCAGTTTTATTTGTTGTTAATAACTAATATAATTTTTACTTTTACTCTAATTATTTAAAAATATTAAAAGTTACTTAGAAATTTCTGCAGCAAAACACGGGGAATCACCTAGTTTATATCATATTTCATCTTAGAGCTGGAGTTATACCAAATTGGTCCCTTAGTTTGTTGTATGCCTCAGAGTGTAAAGGGGTGCTACCAACAACTTTCATATATGTTGCCGACAAGAGGACAGTGAGATTACGGGAACACCGGCATTGAAGCCCGCGGGCGATTGCCTGATCAACTCGGAAGGTGGCTCCACTGCTGTTGCTGGCATTTCTAGTTCTATAAATCTTTCTTAGTAGAGAGAAGATCAATCAACTACTGATCCGGTGAAAAAAAAATTAAGTGAAACTTGATGTTAGCATTGATATATAATCTAAAATATAATCTAAATTTATGGTTATTTTCTTAAACCCGCTATTGGATCTTAGTGTCCCGTAATAGCGTCCGCTATCTGCAACCCGCTGCTATACACTATTTATTACTCCCTCCGTCTCAAAAAAAAGACAAACCCTGGATTTCCGTGTCCAACTTTGACTGTCCATCTTATATGAAGTTTTTTTATAATTTGTATTTTTATTGTTGTTAGATGATAAAACATGGTTAATATTTTATGCGTAACTTATCTTTTTAATTTTTTCATAATTTTTTCAAATAAGATGGACGGTCAAACGTTGGGCACGGAAACCAGGTTTGTCTTTTTTTTTTTTTACGGAGGGAGTATCTTTGAGTGGTATACAATACATTAACCTTGTTTTGGAGGTTTTGACAGCTGCGCCTTCTCGCTGCACATTTACTTTTCACAAACAATCTAGATTCTCACTTAGAATTTGAAAATCAGTAGCTACAATCTACACCAGCTCGTACACCAGGTACTTACAATCTTCAGTTTCTCAAATGGGGCCATTAGCTCTCTGGCGTATGACCACAGCTATAGGAATGCATGAATTAATGTATTTGTTTGTCGTTTTCTTATAGCATTTCGAGGGACAAACTACTCCCATACATACCCTGGGAAGGAAAAAGAAACGCTGAAAAAAAAATTATGTATTGCTGATTCGCTTCAGATCATCACTCTCGGTATAGATGCGGCATTGGATCTGGAAATCTTGGGAGAAATGACACGCAGATTCTTTGTTGGAATTGGAATCGGAGGCAACAGTTCGATCGAATATGGCAGCAGAGAGTTCAGTAAATTAAATTTACTTTCTGCCCACCCCTGGGCCTGCCTAACCGTCTGATCGAGCTTAGGAGATCTGGCATTTAAACTAATTAATCACCATTACCAGCGGATTTGGTCTGATCGAGACGAAATCCATGGGCGATTCGTATAAAATAAAGCAACTATGCTGCATGTAATTGTCCTGACAAAAAATATAAATAAAAAGGTGATGTGCATATATCAATCCTGCAGCTCCGTAGCATAGCAATCCGAGGAGGTAGCAACGTGGAGCATCGCGATAGCAATGCAAATTTTAAATTTGTTTTTTACTTAACATCTCAAAATTATGTTCCTCATTTTTTTTAACTTTTCTTGTGGAACCCTCTTTTTATCAGGACTTTATATTATTCTCGGGTACGCTGTTAAGCAGGAGAGCTGGAGCTAGGAATTAGGAAAAGAACATGCCTAATTGCCTATATATACAGGTGTCGATGAAGTGCTAGTGATGCGCTTGCTTTCTGAAAAGAAAAAAGGATCTTTTTTCTTTGTGTTGATAACTTGATATAGATGCGAGTCAGGCCATCACTTTAATTTTAATATCCCTTAAATGCAAGATATCATAAAAAAATGTAGGCATAACCAGATAAATTTTAGAAAATATAATTCCTAACAAGATAATATTAAAAGAAATGCATCACAAAGATGAACGAGCTAGGAGAGATGCCTGATGGCGGATGCTGTTCCTCCGAGGAGATGCCGAGATGCAATATATGTGTAATTCAATCAGGAGTAGGCAACACACGTGGTCCCATTATATTTGATTTGTTAGAAAAACATAGAGAATTTAGAGAATATCAATCCAAAAAAGATCCAACAAATGTTTGAATCCTATCATTTCTTTCAAGATTCCTATGAAATAAACAATCCTATGAAGATTTTGGAAAAAGGCTAGCAAAAGCTCCAACCTCTCAGAAAATTTTATTTTAAGTTTATCACTCTTATCCGATTCCTATGTTTTTCTATGGCCTAATCAAATAACTATTGTGTTTTTCCTATATTTCGTAACTTTCTTTTACACATTTATTCTTGTTTTTTTTTCAATCCGCGTTTCAAGGTAGCAGTTACAGAATATTGAGAGACAGGTCTCTCAACGTTCTCCTTGCTGTAAAAACTAAGGCTGTCTTCTTCAACCCATTTTCCCAACCCACATCGCTCATGTTCCGCACGCAGGCTTTTTAAAAACTGCTAAACGGTGTGATTTATATAAAATCTTTCTATATGAAAGTTGATTTAAAAAATCATATTAATCCATTTTTTTAAAAAAAGTTAATACTTAATTAATCATGCAATAATATGAGCTTCGTTTTGCGTGCCGGGAGGAGGGGTTCGGCAATAGAGGATGAGAACCTATCCCTCCTGCACGCAAAACAGAGCGGCCTTTTAACACATGATTAATTAAGTATTAGTTATTTTTTTAAAAAAATAGATCTATATGTGTTGGCGGTATGGTATGATGCCCTTCGACCAAAATCTGTCGAAGGCTATGCGAGGAGTGGGGATCCAAGCACGAGACGTCAAAGTTAGTCGGGGCGAAGGCCCCCTCCCCATGGCGAAGACTATGGAACAAGGACGGCGAGAGGCGAAGGATCGTGCAGGTACTCTGCCAAGCCGGAGGCCTCTTGGGCGAAGAGTATATGCTGAAGGGAGACAACTTCGCCAAAGCAAGCCTGCCCCCATGAGGGCCGAAGAAGCCTTTTCCGGCCCATCAAGCCTAGGGGCCATTGGGCCGACGATCGCCTAACGGCCCATCAGGGGTCCATGAACCTCTATTACACTATGTACCCATGTAAATGTCCCTTTCATAAGGGTAACCATGTAAATTCTCCTGTATAACCAAAACTCTAGTAGTAAGAACCTGTAATAGGGGCTATAAATAGTCTCATAGGGCCATGTAATAGGAGGATCCAAGAAAAATTCTCTAATCAATACACTTTACTTTCAACCACTGTTGAGTAACCACGTCTTTCGACGTAGGCAGTTGTCATTTCGACAACAGCTGGCGCCGACCGTGGGGACCTCCGAGCGAAACCACTGAGAGCGAATACCACCGAAGAAGGTCTTAAAAGAGAAGGTTACAAGGCGAAAGGAAAGCGACGCCGGGGCAGATATGGCAGAGAGAGCAAAGCCTTCGGCGCCTATCGCCGAAGATGGAGGAGCGCCATCTGCTTCTGCACCTGCGCCATCACTACCGCCTTCGGCCCCTGCTACCTCTGTGCAGGTGCCGAACGCGGCTGACATGGTGAAGGCGGCTGCGGCGGCGAGGGCACTCCAGACCAGGGCGGAGATTCTTTCGACAAGCCAACTACTGGTGCCCCAAGCCGCTCCGTCGCAGCCGGCAGCGGCCCAAACTACGCTCGCCGCTGTGCAAGCCCAAGTCAACCCTGACCCCGAGACACAAACCGAAGCTGACATGGAAGCCATGCGATAGAACATGACACGACTCTAAGACATGCTTCGCCAAATGCAAGAACAGCAGCAAGCGTACGAGGCGGCAAGGCGGTCCAAGGTCGCTTCGGCACCAATCCTCCAGTATTCGGCAGGCTATGTCCCACCCCAAGTCTATCCACAAGTGCCGACCTAGCCCCTTCCGCCACAAGTCGCGCAAGCGCCAATGTACTTCACCGGGCAGCCATCGACCGCAGCAGCGCATCCGGCCCCTCACGTGCAACTGCAAGCTCAACCGGTCGCTGCCCAAGTACATCGTCAACCGCCTGGCCAAGTGCCACAAACAATGGCAGAAGGGGCTTCGGCTCTGCAGGCGCAGCTCCAAGCTTTCCTTCAGCAGCTCAGCCAACCCCACAACATTTCAAGTACAGCCCCTTCGGCCTACCCGGAGGGGAATACAAGTCAAGGTGCGCCTAGTTGGTCGTCTTCGAATCAGCCAGGTCTGGGGGCTTCGCTATGGAGTTAAGGACCGCAGTTCGACTCTATCAATGCTGCTCATGCGCCAACCGTTCGGCCACAAGCACCAACGCCAGGCTTCGGAGCAAACCAAGCACCAAACCAGGTCGCCATGACATGGTCACAGCCAACTTTCGACCCATTCATGGCGGCTCAGCAAGCATCACCAATCGGGGCCGGGCAGCCGAATGCCATGGCCCAACCTCACGCGCAAGCCATGATTTCACCCTTCGCCACGCCGTACCCGCAGCAAGGTGCCGTGAACAGGGCAGGGGGTGAAAAGGGGCTATCGAGGAGTGGGGGAATCAAGACCCGTCCAATCCCACCCCAGTTCAAGTTCCCACCCGTCCCACGCTACTCAGGCGAAACTGACCCAAAGGAATTCCTCTCCATTTATGAATCCGCGATCGAAGCGGCTCATGGCGACAAAAATACCAAGGCAAAGGTAATACATCTCGCACTAGACGGCATCGCCCGCTCTTGGTATTTCAATTTGCCAGCCAATAGCATTTACTCATGGGAGCAATTGCGCGATGTCTTTGTCCTTAACTTTCGAGGCACCTATGAGGAGCCGAAGACGCAGCAGCATCTACTCGGCATTCGCCAGAGGCTAGGGGAGTCGATAAGGGAGTACATGCGTCGCTTCTCGCAAGCCCGGTGCCAAGTTCAAGACATAACTGAGGCATCAGTCATAAACGCCGCTTCGGCTAGTTTACTCGAGGGCGAACTCACAAGAAAAATCGCCAACAAGGAGCCGCAGATGCTTGAACACCTACTTCGCATCATTGATGGGTTCGCAAGGGGCGAAGAGGATTCCAAGCGACGACAAGCAATACAAGCTGAGTACGATAAGGCTTTCGTAGCCGCTGCTCAAGCCCAACAACAAGTTCAAGTTGTCAAACCACCTCCTCTCGTTGTTCGCCAGCCCCAGCCGGCGATCCAAGCACAACCGCCAAGGCAAGGTCAAGCCCCCATGACCTGGAGGAAGTTCAGAACCGACCGTGCGGGCAAGGCTGTGATGGCTGTCGAAGAAGTGCAAGCCCTCCGGAAGGAGTTCGACGCTCAGCAAGCAAGCAACCATCAGCAGCCTGTCCGCAAGAAGGTCCGAAAAGACCTCTACTGCACCTTCCACGGACGCTCTTCGCACACCACGGAGCAATGCCGAAACATTCGGCAACGTGGCAACGCGCAAGATCCAAGGACGCAGCAGGGAGCAGTGGCCGAAGCAACTCGTGAAATAGCTCAAGAACAAGCACCCCCGACCGAACAGCGCCAAGATGCGCAACGCAGAGTAATCCAAGTAATTACAAGGGTCGACCCGCCGATCCAACTGTCGAAGCGACAGAAGAAGATGCAGCTGCGAACGGTCCACAATATCACTTTGGCAGGCGAAGGGACTCCGCAGTATCTGAACCAGCAAATCTTTTTTGGGCCAGAAGATGTCGAAGGAGTAATGTTCCCGCATCAAGATCCTCTGGTGATCTCAATTGAGATAGCTGGTTTCGAGGTCATCTTTGCCGAAGCATATGCCAAGATGGGGTTGACTACCCAAGCCCTTACCCCAGCACCGACATCGCTCCGTGGATTCAGCGGAGAAGCAGTTCAAGTTCTTGGCCAAGCACAGTTGATAGTAGCCTTCGGCACGGGGGAAAACAGACGTGAAGAGCAAGTATTGTTTGACATTGTCGACATCCCATACAACTACAATGCCATCTTCGGCCGTGCAACCTTGAACAAGTTCGAAGCCATTTCCCATCACAATTATCTCAAGCTCAAGATGTATGGCCCGGCAGGAGTGATCGTGGTCAAGGGGCTTCAGCTTCGGCTGCTTTAAAAGGCGATTTGGCCATAATCAATAGAGCAGTGCACAATGTTGAGGCCGAACCGCATGACCGGGCGAAGCACACGCCAAAGCTCGCCACTCACGGCAAGATAGTCAAGATGCAAATTGATGATGCCGACCCCACAAAGCTCGTATCACTGGGGGGGGCGACATGGGCGAAGAAGAAGTTAAGAACATCCTAGAGGTACTCAAAAAGAACATTGATATCTTCGCCTGGGGCCCTGATGAAGTGGGAGGTGTTTCGGCAGATCTCATCATGCATCACCTGGCAGTCAAGCCGGATGCCAAGCCAAGGAAACAGAAGCTACGCAAGATGTCCGCTGATCGCCAGGAGGCAGCATAAGCCGAAATCCTAAAATTGCTCAAGGCAGGGGTCATTCAAGTGATCGATCATCCTGAGTGGCTGGCGAATCCAGTGTTGGTGCGGAAGTCAAATGGCAAATGGCGCATGTGTGTCGATTTCACAAACTTAAACAAAGCATGTCCGAAGGATGATTTCCCCTTGCCACGGATCGACCAGCTCGTGGATTCGACAGCCGGCTGTGAACTCATGAGCTTCCTAGATGCATATTCCGGCTATCATCAGATTCGCATGAACCCGGCTAGCATCCCCAAGACAGCCTTAATCACACCGTTCGGCACCTTTTGTCACCTCAGGATGCCTTTCGGTTTGAGGAATGCCGGAGCAACATTCGCCAGGCTGGTGTACAAGGTCCTTTACAAGCAGTTGGGGCGAAACGTGGAAGCTTATGTCGACGACATAGTCGTAAAAAGCCGTAAGGCTTTCGACCATGCGTCCGACCTACAGGAGACCTTCGACAACTTGCGCGCAGCGGGTATGAAACTGAATCCTGAGAAGTGTGTTTTCGGCGTTCGCGCAGGAAAGCTGTTGGGTTTCCTTGTTTCTGAAAGAGGCATCGAGGCGAATCCCGAGAAAATCGATGCCACTCAGCAAATGAAGCCTCCATCAAGCGTACGTGAAGTACAAAAGCTCACGGGCCAAATTGCGGCACTCAGTCGATTCCTCTCAAAGGCAGCCGAAAGAGGTTTGCCCTTTTTCAAAACCCTCCGGGGCGCGGGAAAATTCAACTGGACTCCCGAATGCCAAGCAGCGTTCAATGAGCTAAAGCAATACCTGCAAAGCCCGCCAGCTCTGATCAGCCCAGCATCAGGAAGCGAACTGCTACTATACCTGGCGGCTTCCCAGTGGCAGTCAGTGCTGCTCTCGTCCAAGAAACGGATTCAGGCCAAAAACCGGTCTATTTCGTCTCTGAAGCATTGCAAGGAGCGAAGACAAGATACATTGAAATAGAAAAGCTCGCTTACGCCCTGGTGATGACTTCACGCAAGCTTAAGCATTACTTTCAGGCCCACAAAGTCATAGTGAAATACTCCGGGGTAAAGAAGTTACTGGCCGGCTTAGCAAGTAGGCAGTAGAGCTATCCCCTTTCGACTTACATTTTGTTGCCCACACTGCTGTCAAGTCCCAAGTGCTAGCCGACTTTGTGGCCGAATGGACACCGGCATTCGCCCATGAACCCGAGCCCGTCGAACAGCCCTGGGTGATGTACTCCAACGGTTCATGGTCGCACAAGGGGGCGGGCGTTGCGGTAGTACTCACTTCGCCAAATGGTATGCCAATTCGGTATGCTGCAAGGCTATAGTTCGACACAACCAACAATGCGGCAGAATACGAAGCCATTCTTTTGGGCCTAAGAAAGGCAAAAGCATTGGGGATTCGGCGCCTGCTAATCCGAACCGACTCCAAGCTGGTGGCGGGCCATGTCGACAAGTCTTTTGAGGCAAAAGAAGAAGGGATGAAAAGGTATTTGGATGCCGTTCGGTCTATGGAAAAGTGCTTCACCGGCATAACGGTCAAACATTTACCTAGAGGCCAGAACGAGGAAGCAGACGCCCTGGTGAAATCTGCCGCTTGTGGTGGCCCACATTCGCCTGGCATCTTTTTTGAGGTCCTGTATGCACCAAGCGTGCCCATGGACAGACTGGAGGTCCTGCCAATCGACCAGGTCAAATTGGGCGAAGACCCATACGACTGGCGAACCCCCGTTTGTGAAGCACCTTGAAACTGGTTGGCTTCCGGTAGACGAAGCAGAGGCAAAGCGCTTGCAATTCAGAGCCACAAAGTATAAGATGGTCTCGGGCCAGCTCTATCGCTCCGGGATACTTCAACCCTTGCTTCGTTGTATTTCTTTCGCCGAAGGCGAGGAAATGGCGAAGGAAATACACCAGGGGCTATGTGGCGCGCACCAAGCCGCAAGAACAGTTGCCTCCAAAGTATTTAGACAAGGAGTTTACTGGCCCACTGTGTTGAAAGTATGTGTTGAGCAAATCAAGAAGTGCGAAAGTTGCCAGCGTCATGGCCGAAGCCAAATCGCGCCCCAGTATGAGTTGCAACCCATCGCACCAATCTGGCCCTTCGCCAGATGGGGACTGGACATTATTGGGCCATTCCCGGCGGCACGAAACGGGCACAAGTTCGCAATTGTGGCCGTTGAATAATTCTCTCAATGGATTGAGGCCGAACCCCTTGGTGCGATCACTTCTACAGCAGTACAGAAGTTTGTATGGAAAAACATTGTTTGACGTTTCGGAGTGCCAAAAGAGTTCATCACTAACAACGGCAAGCAGTTCGACTCAGACAAGTTCAGAGAAATGTGCGAAGGGCTTAACCTGGAAATCAGGTTCGCATCGGTCGCGCACCTGCAGTCAAATGGAGCGGCCGAACGTACAAATGGTAAAATCCTAGAAGCACTAAAGAAAAGGTTTGAGGGGGCAGCGAAGGGCAAATAGCCAGAGGAAATGCTATCTGTTCTCTGGGCCCTTCGGACGACCCCCACAAGACCAACCAAGTTCAGCCCGTTCATGCTTCTCTATGACGATGAGGCAATGACCCCAACAGTGCTAGGGGCTAACTCACCAAGGGTGACGTTCTCTGGGGGCGAAGAGGGGCGCGAGTTGTCGCTCAAACTCTTGGAGGGGGTAAGAGTCGAAGCACTCGAGCACATGCAAAAGTATGCCACAAGCACTTCGGCAACTTACAACAAAAAAGTTCGACCGACAGAGCCGTTGCCTGGTCATCTTGTCCTAAGGAAAAAGGCGAACCCGATAGCCATTGGCAAGCTTGAATCGAAGTGGGAAGGACCGTACCTCATCAAGCACAAATCCAGGATGGGATCCTTTCAACTAGCGACACTGGAAGGCGAAGAGTTCGACCATTCCTGGAACGCTGCCTCTCTCAAGCGTTTCTATGTCTAGAACGGGTGGCACCCAAATCGCCAACTTGTAAAAATGTATATATCGTTATGTAAGCCCTTCGGCACTATGTAAGCCTTTCGGCAAGAAAAAAAAGAAAAAAAAAGAGAAAAAAAAGAAGAAGGAAAAAAAAGAGGAAGATGAAAAAAGACAAAAAAAATGGATGTAGGGCTATTATCCACCACGGAAGCCTGAACCAGTATAAAATCTTTGTGTCCTCTGCCTTCTTTTTATTTGTTTGTGCAATTGATAATTTGCGGAAAAACCCCAAGGCAAACGCCTGATCAGCGAAAAAGGCCAGGGGGCGAAACGAATCGGCCGAAGCATCGCTCGCCGAACGATTGAAACCGCAACAGCTTGTTTCAGAGAACAATTAGCCGAACACCGTTACACTCGATCGAAAGGAAAGCACGAGTGCTTCCTATAACGTAGAACAAAACGGATCGAAAGCGGAAACCGAAAGCTGAAAAGTCAAAACCTATTTCGCTAATATATGCAAAGGGGCCGACACGTTCCGATCCAACGAAAAGCACGCGAAGTGACAATGCAAAAATAGCGAAAAGGAAATAAAACGCACCTTTATTGATTTTAAATAAAAATGTATCGAGGAATACATCACAATGGTACAAATGAAGAAAAAGGAGCAATGGCGTTACAGCCCGGCTTACAGATAAATTACATCTTCGCCCCCGCGATCTCTCTCTTTCTAAGGAGTGATCGGGCGAACTAGGTTCATCATCACTACTAATATCATACACAACCCTAAGAGGAGAAGGGGGCGAAATACAGACTAGACTGTAACGACGCTGGGAGATCGCCTCCTGCCGAACTGTCTTCTGATGGTTTCGCCCAAAGCGAGCCATGTCCTCCAAACGTCTTGAATGAACAATATCGTAGTCTTCTAAGGTTCGCCCAGGGTGCGCCCAAAGCCACCCGGCAACCTTAAAAACCTTATAGATGCGTCCGTTTATCACCATTTCACGATAAACAGGCCGAAATGGGCATCGCACCTTTGGCAAATCCTTTAATGCCACAAATTTCTCGTTTTGATATCGCCAACTCCCAGAAGGGGGCCGAATGCACAACTTTCGGCGAACACCCTGGTAGACAGTGCAAAAAGGGCAAAAGGCGAATTGCATAGTAAGAATAGGCGAAAAAAGAAAAAAGTATTGCATAATGTGAAATGGGCGTAATCATAAATACGCCAAAGACTTCGACCATCAAAAAGTGGCTAAGAGTGAGTCATATATATTCAAAATATCCAAGGGCCCCTTTTTCGGCTACAATAAGGAGGTTAGCGGCAGCCCACCAAATACACATCGTTCGCCACTCCTAGCGAACACAAAAAGAAGAAGGAAAAATACAAAAATCTAAGGAAAGGGCGGAGGGCCTTACACCTCTGGGTGATCCTGGGCATCGCCTCCAACCCCTTCAGCCGCCGCGTCCTCTTCTTCGCAAAGGTCTGCCGCCTCTGCCTTCGCTAGTTGCTCCAAAAGGCGCGCCTTGGCGGTGGACTGGCCGTCCTTCTGCCAGAACTGTTTCCGCCACGCACGAAGTGCAGGCAAAATGTCCTGCGCACTAATCTCCCAGTCCCCCTTCGCATAGTTAGGGAACTCGGCGACGTGCTCGCAGCCGAACTATTGCAGGAGACCCATAGTAAAGGCCACTGATACACGCGCACAGCAATCGCCGTACGCAGTGGCGCAGTCCGAAACCGAACCACCAGCCTGCTGGGTCCACTCGGAGAAGTTGAAGGCCGAGGCATCTTCGGTAGGGACCCCTCGCACTTTTGCACCCATGTCAGTAAGGGCGAGGCGAAGCGTTTGGCACGCCGTTCTTGCAGATTCGGTAGTTTTCACCATCTCCCGCGAAAACCGCTGCGACTCCTCCACAGCGCTCGCTTCGGCCTTGCTGACCTCCAGGCGAAGAGCCTCCATCTTTGGCTCAGTAAGGTTATAATAATCCGTCAGCACGGCGGAATGGGCCTTTTCTTTCCTTAATTCGGCCTGGAGGCGATCAACCTCAGCTATGGCTTCTCTCCCTTTCTTCAGTTTGGCCTTGAGGCGATCGACCTCGGCCCTAGCCTCTCTTCCTTTCTCCAACTCGGATTGGAGCCGCTTGTTTTCGGCTTTCGCCTCTTTCAGGGTGTTGGCGAGGGCCTCCATCTCCAAGTTCTTGCGGCCTATTTTGTCATCCTTGGCCCAAAGACGGTTCTTAAATCCGTCAAGACGAGCCCGCACGGTTCGCTCTGTCGAACAGTGAGCTGTAAGAATCTGGATGCAAAAGAGGAACAGCGAAGAGATCAAATGTTAATTATGGGACATGTAAAAAAGAAGAGGAAAACCAAGAATGGAGAAAAAGCATACCCGAACCGCCAAGCTTTTAATAGCAGAACACCCCTCATCGAACTCATTCAGTTCGGTGAATAGGCTCGGGGTGCTGGCAGGTAAGACAAGATTGCTTACTCCCTCCACAAAGGGAATAAGGTATGCCCGGGTCTCGAAATTGCCAGGGGCGAAATGGGGCGCCGCAAGGGAATACTCTGAAGCAGATGTTTCAACGGTCGCACCCTTCCCCTTCGCCTTGACTAGCGGCGAAACAACCGGCTGACGCAAAGGGCTACCGAAGACCCTCGCCGCAGCTGTCACGATCCGTTCCGCGGAGGCTGAAGCCCCAGCGGCGGCGCTACCGTCTGCTCCATCAGCGCCAAGTGAAAGAACGGGGGCGGTCGAAAGGTCCAGGCTGTGGCCAGCGGGCGAAGTCGGAGTCTCGTCAGAAGACTCGTCGTCGTTGAAGACGCGAGCGACATCGACGAGTCCTTTCTTCTTGGAAATCTTTTTGACCGGACCTCCCTTCGCTGCCTTGCCTGCCGAAAACGCAATTAGCGCCTTCACCCCATCCAACTCCTTTCGACGAAGGGGGGAGTTGTTCGACTCCAACCCGGTCTCATTGTGACCCGGGCTTGGAGTAGGAGTATAGCCAGGGGTGTCGACGCGGTTTTCGACCACTTCGTCCGCGGCCTTTTCGACCACGACCTCAACCTCCTCCTCTTCCTCCCCTTCCTCCTCGTCGTCACGACCTTCGACGTCGTCCTCATCGTCGGCGTCGGAATCGGACGAAATAGGAACCCTTCGCTTCCTGGGCGCAAGCTTTACTTGTCCGCGCGTTCGCTTTCGCAAAGGTCCTGCATCGTCGTCGACCTTGTGGGGGTTCGCTCGGGGAGGCAATTCGCCGTTGTAAACCTGGTTCGCCCGGCCAGCCGCTTGTCGCGTTAGTAGTTGGCTATACTCGACGACCGACACGTCGCCGATCATCCTACGGGCTTCGGTGTCAGCCTGGTCGAGGGTCAACACTACAAAAATAAAGGGTGTAGCCACATTAAGCGTCGAACAAAGCAAAATAACAAAGCGTAGGAGTGCATTGCGAAAGGGCATCTTACCGTTCGTCACTTCAGGGAGAACCAACTTCGGCAAACCATCAACCTCTTCGCCTTGCTCAACTGCGACTTGCCACGACTGGGAGAGGGGAAATATGCGAAGCATGCAGAATTCCTCCACCAAGTCGCGGCAGCTAAGGCGGGAGCAGACCTTACGCAGTAGAGCGAACCGTGCCTCCATAGCGTCGTTCACGGCGATCTTGATCTTTCGGTTCGGCGCAATCGCCCTGCGCCGACACCGAAGGGCTTTTGCGGAGTCAGAACCAGCCTTGAAGGGGATGGTGTGGTAAAACCACCTCGCCATCCAATGGCGGTCCCACTTTGACATGGCGGCGTTCACCAGCCAGAGATCGGACCGCTCGGGGCGAACATTAAAGTTTACGTTCCCGAACACTGTCTTCTTCGTTCCAGCTGGGGTAATCACCGTCTTTGAATTCACGGTGGCAAAGAATATGGTGCCGAAGAGTTCGGCGCTTGGCTCAAACCCGGAAGTCCGGCACGCCTAGTCGAAGATAGCGATCCGGACCAGCGCCGATGGGCTCAACTGCAGGAGCTCCACCTGGAAAAGGCGAAGAATCTCCGGCAACAACGCGTTGCATGGAAACCGGAGCCCCGCCTCAAAAAACACTGCGAACACCACTGTCCGGTTGTCGACGGGCTTCGGTACAACGGCTTTCCCCGGGGCGAAAGCCTATCCCTTGACTAACGCCCCAGAGCTGACCAACTTTGCCAGCTCACCGTCGTCTATGAGAGAAATCCCTAAATAGACGGTGGTGTCGTCGTCAATCCGGCCGGGGTCAGGCCCTTTTGCCGAAGAGGGGTTAGGCTTGCGGGGAGCCATGACGAAGGACGTATGAAGTGGCGAAGGGTGTGTGCAGTGGCGAAAAAAGGGGTGTGAGCGAGAAATCTAAAGGGCCCAGGGGTGCCGTGAGAGCAAGAACGAAGGAAGAGAGCGCGAGTGGTGAAAGTGGCAAGTCTGGCGGTGAAAAGATAACGGGGGAGCATATATAGCCCAACAAGGCGACGTTTCGCCTACCCACCAGTAATAAAGCGCCACGTGTCGCGAGGGTAGGCGAAACGGTAAATTCCCATCGACCGAGCTGCACAGTAAAAAGCCCACAAAGGGAAGGCCCATTACTGTTCCTTTCGGCCCGGTAAAAATAAAAAATATATATATCACCGTCTGCATGAGGCGAAGAGCGGCAAATCAATACCAGCCGCACAGACAACAAACTTTATTTGCAGGAACAATGTGGAACAATGTAGGTTTCGGCAGGAGCATCGGTCAAAAGGGGGCGCCACATACCATACCACATACCACATGGTTTGCACGTTCTCGGCCGAAGCTCCAATCTCACCCTTGCCCGTGAGGGGCTTGTTGGCGGTATGGCATGAGGCCCTTCGGCCAAAATCTGCCGAAGGCTATGCGAGGAGTGGGGATCCAAGCCCGAGACGTCAAAGTTAGGCGGGGCGAAGCCTCCCCCCCCCCAATGGCGAAGACTATGGAACAAGGACGGCGAGAGGCGAAGGATCATGCGGGTACTCTGCCAAGCCGGAGGCCATTTGGGCGAAGGATGCAGGACGAAGAGTATATGCCGAAGGGAGACGACTTTGCCAAAGCAAGCTTGCCCCCGCGAGGGCCGAAGAAGCCTTTTCCGGCCCATCAAGCATAGGGGCCATTGGGCCGACGATCACCTAACGGCCCATCAAGGGTCCATGAACCTCTATTACACTATGTACCCATGTAAATGTCCCTTTCATAAGGGTAACCATGTAAATTCCCCTGTATAACAAAAACCCTAGTAGTAAGAACCTGTAATAAGGGCTATAAATAGTCTCATAGGGCCATGTAATAGGGGGATCCAAGAAAAATTCTCTAATCAATACACTTTACTTTCAACCACTGTTGAGTAACCACGTCTTTCGACGTAGGCAGTTGTCGTTTCGACAACAATATGATTTTTTGAGTAAAATGCAACAGCGGTCCTTAAACTTGTTAGGAGGTTTCACTTAGGTCCATGAACTTGCAAAGCGCACATCGAGGTCCCTAAACTTGATTTATTGTATCATCCCGATCCAAAGCCGCGTTTAACCATGGTCTTGCCTATGTGGCACGCCACGTGGATGATGACATGTAATTTTTTTATTTTTTTCTCCCTTCTTCCTTCTTTTTTCTCTTTCTTCCTTGTCGAAAAGACGAAAATGCCTCGTACACATCATCGTCCATGTCATCGTCTTTTTATACAAGAGAAAAAAGAAGGAAGAAGGGAGAAAAAAATATAAAAAATCCATGTCATCGTCCACGTGGCATGCCACGTAGGCAAGACCACGGTCAAAAGTGGCTTTGGACCTGGATGATACAATAAACCAAGTTTAGGGACCTCAATGTGCGTTTTGCAAGTTCGTGGACCTAAGTAAAACCTCCTGACAAGTTTAAGAACCGTTGGTATATTTTATTCTGATTTTTTTAAAGCAACTTTCGTGTAGAAAATTTTTGAAAAAAAAAACGTACCGTTTAATAGTTTGAAAAGCGTGCGCGCGGAAAAACGAGAGGTGGGTTGAGAAGAGGGAGTGCCGAACTCAGCCTTAAATACATATGCCACCGCTGCGGTAGATCAGCCTGCAATTCCTAGCTAGCTGAGCCTGGCCATATATATGCACAATGCAAGAGCTTAACTAGTTTCAAGGCCAATATAATGGTCCAGGATGCATGGCTCGTCGTCTCCTGTGATGTGCGAGTCATCACGTGCATAGCAAAATGGGAAGCATGGGTGGTCGACGGAAGCATCCACCAACCAAACAAACAACACATACTACTAGTAGTAGTACATAGGATTCCAAAGGTGCAGGGCGCATGCAAATGCAACAAGAAACGGGCACGGACCGTGGCCCATGGGTACCCACCCCCACCCAACACACACCCGGTGAAGAGAAATTGGGGGAGAAATCATACGGTTTGAACTGTCGGATCATCACTGTGAGCCTGTTGGTTTGTTTGTAGGAGTTTCTAACAGCTGCAGCTTCTTTTAAAATTTATATTTACTAAAAGTTCCGTCAAACAGTTTAGATTTTTATCTAGATTCTGATATAATTTAGATAATAAACTAGAAGCCAGATTCTTACAAGCTACTTCTTATAATTTTAATTTTAAGCCCTCCAAAAACGGCCATGTGATTTGTTCCTTGGCTCTTCCACTCTCTAGCTCCAACAAATCGCAATCACAGTAACTCTAGTCTAGCGAGGCTTGGCAGCGGCATGACCAGTTAGTGTTCAGGGCTAGGATCAGGGTAGGAGGGGAAATTCCTTGTCTTACCCTTGCTCAATTGATTCTTTCTACAGATGGCACAGTAATGGGCGGTAGGAGATCAACGTAGGATTTTTTTGCTAAGCTGGAGGAGAGAAGGAAACAGAGAACGCGCGGCGACTAAATTTGCCACCCGGCTACACGCGCGGCCCAAGGTTGTGGGGCCCGCTGTGATGGAAGGGAATAAATGCTACCATCCTCACGCGTGTCGTCCTCTTCCTTCGCGGCCATCGCAGTCGCCCAGTCATTGTCCCACCGCCTCCGCCGCAGCCGCCATCCTTGTCCTGCTGCTGCGGTCGCTGTCAGCTCGTCCTCATCCTCCCGCGGCAACCGCCGCGCCGCAGCCGCTGTCCTCGCCCGCATCCGCTGCGTCATGGCCACCATCCTCGCTCGCATCCACCACGCCGTGCCCTGCATCCCTTCCGCCGTCGTCGCCCGCATCTGCCACTCCACGGTCACCGTCCTCGTCCTCAGTGGCTGCCGTCGTCCTCGCCCGCATCCGTCGCGCCACGGCCGTTGTCCTCGTCCATCCCACCGTCCTCACCCACATCCATCGCGCCCCGCCGTCCCCGTCCTCATCCATCCCCTCGTCCTTGCACGCGCCCGTCCCACCACCCTCGTCCACGTCTGCAGCGGCCACCGTCCCCGTCGCCGTCTCCTGCGCCCATCCCACTTTTTCTCCCGCGGTTGCCGTCCCTCTCACGCGTTCGTCGCCCTCGTCCTCCGTGGCTGCCGTCACCGTGTCCACTGCAGCTGCCGCCGTCTCCCTCGCCCCGGCCTCGCCCCAGCCGCATCCGTGCATTTGGCTGGGACACTGCCTCGTTATCACCGCCTCACCGGCAAGAAGAAAGCTGAAAGGGATGGATGGGAGCAAGCAAGAGAATAGAGGGATGGTGGGCCCATAAAAATAAAAAAAATATTTGTGTTCCAATAAGTATATGATATCTCTATTGTATCAGTTGACTATAATGGTTACTGCAGTGTGTCAATATATTGCAGCCGATAGTTGGCTCTGTTACTGAGCTCGCTCTAAGGTGATTGAAGTGAATTAATTCCGTGCCCGCTCGGAGCCAAACCTCACAAATGACCACATGGCATATCCATGTTGCTGATGGTAGCGTGCGGATAACATACTTGATCAGCATGTTAAAATCTTAAGGACAATGAAGTGAATTAATTCCATACCTACTTGATGCTGCCGTGAAAAGGTCAAGTGTAGAATATAATGCACAGCTATCTCATGTAGCGTCCAGCCAAGTCGATCCAGAACCAGAGTCACATAGGAAAGAAAAGAAGGGAAATCCAGACGAACAAACAGGCAGCATGTGAGAACTGAGAAACTATCCACGAAATTGTCAAGTCAGTCATCATCCTTGTAGGGGTATTCCTCTGGGACTTGCTTGGTAAGCTTCACTCGCATCTCGTAGGCATCATCCCCACGAAGCATATCACGGACCCATGTAACCTCGGTCTTCATGGACACCTATATGACAATTGCAATTCAATCAGAGTAGCACTTGTAAAAGATTTCTCTTGACTGATAAACAAAGTATAAAAATATCATGTGCTGATAAAGGAAATTCCGTTATGCTATTATGGTGAGAAATAGTAGGGCATAACCCCACATAATAGAGCAGGTTGGTTGCTGATGGCACCTTAACAGTCATCTAGTCATTATGAACTAACTTAAATATGTACAACAAGACCATGAGAATTTTGATGAAAACGACAACTTCCTGTCATGCATCCATAGATCGTTCAACATGAAGAGGGAAGGAGAAGGTAGCGGAAGCTGAAAAACAAACCATTTCCAGTGCACCCCTAATAACTCCACTTAGCACATTGCAGTACTGAAGACCTTGGCAAGTATCAGGAAGTTCAACAAAGTCTACAAGAGGATTGTCCTCCAATACAAAGCTGCAGCTTGTACCCTCAGCATCCCAATTGGTGACAGTTGCAGTCACACCCAAGAACATTTTGAATCCAAGCTGTTTTAAAAAGGAGAAATAAAACTTTTAGATCATATACCTATATCTTAATGCACCATCAAGTCCGGGATATCTGAATAAGGACAATAAGCTCTGGAAACATGTAATAATGTTCTCGAGCGATAATGTTCCTATTCAATCTGAACCATATAATAACAAGTTTAACGAAAATACCTTTGCGATGACATCGGCAGTCTCCTTGAAGTCAACACACCTTGATACATTTGATTTGGCCAAGAACTCGTCAACCAACCGAGTTCCAATGTTGTAGCCCCTGCAAAGTGAAAATAAATATAGCAGCGACTTATTTAGGAAAGAGCGAAAAGACAATGGAAGAAGGTAGTAGTAAATTATGAAAAAAAAAATGCAGCCAGCAAGCCATAGATACTGATTAGCTCTACTAAATAAGAATCCCAATATTCGCCAGATAATCACTTGATATATTTTCCTACTTCAAAGTCAAGATTCAGTTAATATCATCCCTATACATGGACATATACTAATTGTTGTGGCACTCTAACCCCACTAGTGTTTAATGAAGTAAAGAAATTCTAAAACTGGAATATAATAGGATATGTTTGTACATATTATTCCCCCCACCCCCACCCCCATTGGACCATGACACCATGAAGGTGTTGTGAATATAAGGCGCCGTGAAATGCCATATCAAAATGATCAATCACCATTTGGTTGCGGTGTAAAGTCTGCACTAAATTGGAAAATCAGATAATCCAGGCATAAGGTTGAGCTTCTAAATCCCTAATCGTTGTAATACACCTTCAAGAAGAACTTTACTAAAGGTCACCTTTACGAATACTTGGATCATTCAGACTACCTAAACGTTCGTTAGTTTGCTCAAAATTCCACAGCAAAGTCTACATAGAATCCTCAGCAAAATTGGTTATATAGCATCGAAAGTTCACGTTTTTGGTTTTATAGCACCGAAAGATGCCGGTTCACTTTAATAGCACCCAAAGTTCACCCGTTCCCATTTTTAACACTTCCGTCAACTTTCGATCGTTTTCCGTTCGCCTTGATCGCTATTGGCCCACCCACGCACGTGATATGACGTTTCTACCCCTCATTGCCATGCATTCTACTTGTACTTGTGAGGGGTAGAAATGTCACTCACATCGCGTGCGTGGCTGGGTCAATAGCGATCAAAGCGAACGGAAAACGATCGAGAATTGACGGAAGTGTTAAAAATGGGAACAGGGTGAACTTTGGGTGCTATTAAAGTGAACCGGCATCTTTGGTGCTATAAAACCAAAAACGTGAACTTCGATGTTATATAACCAATTTTGCCTTACTGAGGCCATTGTAGCTGCTTCACTGTAATTTGTGGGTTGCAAGAAGTGAATATTTCCGAATTCCTACTCCCATAACACGATCGCCGTCTCGATTCCTACCCTAAATGGAACAAGAAAATTAGACACCGAGGAAGAGGAGAACCACACACACATACATCTGATCAAGCTGCTTGTTGACCTCCTCGACCTCCTCCAGATCCGTGAGCAGCTGCCTGACGATGGCCCCGTACGTGAGCGTGAACAGCTCCGCGTTCTGCGAGCAAAAGGAGAAAGCCAAAACGAAGCAGATCAGGGCGGGCGGCCGGGTAGATCCAGGGGGAGGTTTCTGACTTGCTGCGGAGCAAACGTGGTGGGGGGGCGGGATCTTACGACGCGCTCGACGCTGCCGAAGAGGGCGTCCCCGGACTTGGGCCCCGTGAGCGGCGGCATCTCCCGGGATCGCGCGGCGCCTCTCGCCGGCGGCGACCGGAGCTCGTCGGTGGCGGTGGCGGTGAGGGTGAGGCGGGTGTGTGAGAGAGAGAGATCGGAGTGTAAAGCCGGAGGCGAGAACCGCCTATGGGCCTTGTAGCCTACTTACTAGATGGGCCGAGACGGGATTGCGACCTCACAACACTGTTCCTTTCGCAGATGATGTCCTCTTCAACCAGACTACCAGAGTCATTCAATTCAATGTGATTAATAGTAGATACTCGCTCCGTTTCAATATGTTTGACACCGTTAATTTTTTAAGTACATGTTTGATCATTCGTCTTATTTAAAATATTTAATTATTTATTTATTCTTTTCATATCATTTGATTCATTGTTAAATATACTTTCATGTACACATATAGTTTTACATATTTCAAAAAAAAATTTGAATAAGACGAACGGTCAAACATGTGCTAAAAGGTTAACGGTGTCAAATATTTTGAAACGGAGGGAGTATTATTTTTCACGAACGTGTGTAAGGATAATACGTCATTTCTTAATTATTTCCTCCGTTTCCTATTACAAGTCGCTTTGACTTTTTTTTCACGTTAAAATTCTTTAGGTTTGAATAAGCTTATAGAAAAATTTCACAACATCTACAATACTAAATTAGCTTTATAAATATAATATCGGATAAATTTTGATAATATATTTTTTATTAGAAATGTTGCTATATATTTTATAAATTTTGTCAAACTTAAAAATATTAAAAAAATGACTTATAGTAATATAAAATGTATGGAGAAGAAGATAACAAACGCTATACAAAATCCTATTATGTAGTTGGTACCCACTAAAATACATTTATTCATATAAAACAAGACATGTGAGAAGCCACATCATCAATAATTTTAAGCCTTCAGATCACATTAGTACAAAGATAACAACCGTTGGATCAAGAAACTACTTACATGCAAGAAGCCACATCATTAATAATTTTAAGCCATCGGATCACATATATACTTTCTATATAGTTGATACCCACTAACAATTATTAGAAGCTAAGCTCAACTTGCAAGTATGCTACATCATCACCCACTAGCAATTACTATTTTAGACCATTTAAAATCCCATGCAAGCATGCCACATCTTCACTCACTAGCAATTACTATTCTAGGCTATTAAAATCTCATGCAAGCATAACACATCATCTGCAATATTATATTATAGAGATTAACAAGTATGTGCCAAATCATCTTTCTCACATTATTTTCTTAACATTTTAACTTTCATCATTTCGACAATATTTAACATATACTCATACATGGATCCCGCAGCAAAGCGCGGGGTATCACCTAGTTAGTACAAAGATAACAATCGTTAGATCGAGAAGCTGCTTGTCCATCTAATTCATCATTTATTAGTTGTACATTCACCTCCCTTTGCTTCACCTCATAGTCATACATATTACCTATTTTGCATGTAACACTGTGTTTTTCACTTCTAAGTCCTAAAAATAATGCTATTTTTTGAATACAACACAAATTATTGTTTAAGATGTGACTTTTGTTTTATAATGCATGATTAGATATCACATAATTATAAGGTATTATTATCTGAAACCATTTTCAGAGCAAGCTTGAGTGAAGTAGAGGGGTATAAACTATCTAACTGTAACGTTATCTATATTGCGCATGAAAATTATATTCATATATTATAACAATACACAATGGTGTTTTAAAAAATAAAGCATGAATTATATTGTAATAACATAGGGTATATATAAAGCTACATTATCATATTGTAATAACTTTTGTTGGGGAAGAAGCTGACAGGTGGGCCACCTGTCGGAGAGGGGGAGAGGAGACCAGCATGGGAAGGTAAAGTGGACTTCAAGGGAGAGGGGCCAAACGAGCCGAGCGGGGAAGGGGCGGGAGTCGGCCCAAGAGAGAGAGATAAAGGGAGAATGGGCCGGGAGAAGGAAGGGGAAAGGCCGGCCTGAGAGAGGGAAGTGGGCCGCGCGGGAGAGGGAAAGGACTTGGGACGGCCCAAGGGGAAAAATGATTGTACTTTGTTTTTCATTTATTTAATTAATGGCTGAAATGATGTTTGTATTAATACAATTATTTCTTGAGCTTAAAAAATTTACGGGAAATTTCAGAGAGTATATTAAGGCATGGAGAATATTAAAAAATATTTCTAGCCATGATTTTTAAAGGAAGTTGTAATTTCGCTCAATAATTTTTCTTGATAAATTGTTTAAAACTTTAAGTTAATTTCTAGAAATGGATTATTGAATGATTTTTAATTCCAAACAAAAATTGGGGCATGACTATAGTGAAGGAGCACAGGGCTGCAACTAGCGGTGGACGGTGGCAGTTGCAGGACGGACCTCGGTGAGGAAGCTCTAGGGCAGCGGCGCCGGCCATGACGGAGATGGCTCTCTCTCCCCCCTTCTCCCCTGTCTCCTTTTTTTCTTCATGGGGGACAACAAGGGAGCGCGGGGCGGAGTTTGGCGTGGGATCTTTAGTGGACGCCACTGGGGTAGCCTGCGCCGGCGCCAATAGCCCCGAGCTCGTCGGGACGTCCTAGTGGGAAAGTGAATGAGAGATATGGGTGAAGGGATAGAAGATTAACATGTAGGGCCACTATATTTTACTCTTTTTTTTGTCGGTTTGACATGTGGGTCCCATTAAGTTTTTATTTTTTAGTTGACACATAAGTACCATGTAGATGACTAATGGCACGAAGACTAAGTCAACAAGCCACATGGATGCTACGTAGGACAAAACCACCAGCCAAATCGTCAAGGGACTCGATTTGCACAAGTTTTCGAAGATGGGAGAGGAGTTATACCTTGTATTACGGTTGATAGAGGCAATTCAACCAAGGGCAAGAATTGAGGGATGCCACGTAGGACAAAACCACCAGCCAAACTGCCGAGGGACTCGATTTGCACCAGTTTTCGAAGATGGGAGATGAGTTATACCCGATATTTAGGTTGAGAGAGGCGATTCAACCAAGGGCAAGAATTGAAAGAGGTCAAACAGACTTATTCCCATGAGAAAATAGCAGTAAAATATACTCACAAATGCTTATGCGATATAACTTCGTTGATTAGTATATGTTCGATTTAGTTTTGGTTCGTCATTAATACCTTTTTTTTTCTCGAACACAGTACGCAAGAGCCAAATAAACGCCACTAATATTTATTAGTACTGAATTTTTAAAGCTTACTCCCTCCGTCCCAAAAAAAGACAAACCCTGGTTTTCGTGTCCAACGTTTGACCGTCCATCTTATTTGAAAAAATTATGAAAAAAATAAAAAGATAAGTCACGCATAAAGTATTAATCATATTTTATCATCTAACAACAATGAAAATACTAATTATAAAAAAATTCATAGAAGACAGACGGTCAAACGTTGACACGGAAACCCAGGGTTTGTCTTTTTTTGACGGAGGGAGTATATGTCGAGAAATAGGACAATATGCCACACTTATTAGGTGGTCTCAACAAAATGTCACTTGATAAAATATACCGGATAAAATATCATTCAATACATTGTCTTCAGGATATTTTGCTACTTTGAAAAGTTTTAGCTATTTGATTTCCTTTTCTCCCCCTTCACGCAAAAACACCCTTGGCTGCTCCTAAATAGTTCATATTGACATGTAGTCTATCTCTGTACCAACTCAGGCATCAAAATAGCAGGCAGACAAATGAGCACCAAACTCAAATTTTCAGATTGACAGCAGCCAAACCAGAGTTCCAGATTGTTCAATCGAGTTCATACACAAACCATTTAACACGTAATTCAGTGCATATACAAATTGTTCAACTGAGCAACATAATTT
Source organism: Oryza sativa Japonica Group (assembly GCF_034140825.1). Classification (NCBI taxonomy): domain Eukaryota; kingdom Viridiplantae; phylum Streptophyta; class Magnoliopsida; order Poales; family Poaceae; genus Oryza; species Oryza sativa. Next base: position 16,720,079 of record NC_089037.1, read on the forward strand.
TAAGGATAAATTGGCAAACTAGGTATTCTTGTCTTCCTGTCTGGCCAGTAGAGACATGAGCGCGGGGAAGGGCCAAGCCGGACGGGCGACGGCACTCCTGGTCCTGCTTCCCTGATGCCATCCAACGGTAGAAACGGAGACGGAGACGGAGAGAGAGAGAGAGAGAGAGAGAGAAAGCGGTCGGCGGCGCTGGAGGAGTCGCGTGGCATGGCGGAGGCGGCAAGCAGCGACAGAGCGGTGCTGGAGGAACCGCACGATGGGCGGGCAATGCTGCGGAGGCAGCGGTCGAGCGGCAATGCAACGCTTGATTTGGATTGAGAAGGGGTTGATCTGATCTGTTAAGGAGCCAAGGACGTTTCACTCATTTCATGTGCAAGGGAGAAAAGAAAAGAAAATAGCTAAAAATCTGCAAAGTGACAAAATATACTGAAGGCAACGTATTAAATGGCTTTTTATCCTGTGCATCATATTAAATGTCATTTTGTTGAAACCACACGGTAAGACCGTAAGAGTAGCATATTGTTTTTTTGTCTCGTATATTGTTAATGTTAAAGCTAACAAGCATGATATGTGAGAGCACGACAACATGGTTAATAAGCATCGGTATAATAATACTATAATATGTTTTTTGTGTTACACACTGTATCTTAATGCATGCTGATTGTTTGTTTAGATTTTAGAATATGATGTAGAGTAATTTTGTTCATGTTTTATAAGTTCCTATATAAATAAAAAGAGTAAATTAAAGTTTTGGTCATCTTTTACGGTCAAAGTTTTACTTTAGACTATGCCTTATCCAATATTTTTATTTTAGAACCGGTAACTATCGACGTTTGATGTCGCGATTCCGGTATTTGCATAGTATGGGGATCGTTAGTACTAGGATATATGCGAGACTTAGGTAAAAGAGACAGAGACGAGGATTTTTATACAGGTTCGGGCCCCTGAATTGTCAGGTAATAACCCTACATCCTGTTGGCCGAAGCCGATCGTTGCTCTTATTCATCATAATCACACCAGTACAATATTTGGGGTAGCCTATCTAACTATTGTTGACATGGCAGTCTGAAGGTCTGACTCGTAGTCGACAATAGGGTAGCCTTCCTCCTCGAATCCGCATCCGGCGAGATCAGAGACAGCGCTATATCTCTCCTGACGGTAGCCATAGGCACCGTAGGGGACTAGCCATGCCTATCTCTGAAGTCGATATCCAGCGTCTTGTCTTGGCGTATGTTGGTCTGTATGTTGATCTTGTATCTTGATCTATTGTTCCGCGTCCCCTCTCCTCCCGGGGGTCTTGTATTTATACCCATAGGTGTTCCCTTGTCCAAGTAGAACTAGGGAAACCAATATGGATACAATCCGAGTAGTCCTTGTCGTTTTCATGTAGAACTCTGGTTGTCTTTTCTTATCCGGAACTTTATCCATATCCGAGGTCAGTGTCCGTATAAGACATGGTATGTGGTGGGTCCTACCGAGATTTAGTTAACTACTATTAGGTATGTGGTATCCATAACCTTGACAGTAACTTTGTCATTTTTCGGTTTGGATCACCCAACTCTTTTAACTATTCATGTCAACCCTCTAATCTGGTAAAGATATGTGTTGCATATAAGGGAATGTTCATTGATCTATCATAACTGATTTGATTGAACTTGTAGATGGAAGTTTTTTTTGCCGTGGTCCAAACAAAAAAAAATAGCAAAGTTACTGGGTCCAAAGTGTAAAGACTTGATCCAAGGTGAAACTCAGAAAATAAAAAAAAATCATTCTGCCTTAAAAAAATAAATAGATATAGTTTCTCTTGATAAAAAAAATCATAAATCTGAAAAAGAAACTTGAATGAGAGGTCTAGGGTTTTAGCCCAAAAGGCCCATATACTTATAAACCTCCCATCTCCAAACCCTCCTCTCTCTCTCTCACATCCTCCCATCGCGCCGCCACCTCTCCCCAACCCTAGCTAGCTCCCCCTCCTTCCCCGGCGGCGACATCGACGATGGCGGCGGCTGCGGCAGGCGGCGGCGGCGGCGGCGCCCCGCGGGCGCTCTCCCAGCGGGAGCAGGACATCCAGATGATGCTCGCGGCGGACGTCCACCTCGGCACCAAGAACTGCGACTTCCAGATGGAGCGCTACGTCTACAAGCGCCGATCCGACGGTACGATCCGCGCCTCCCCCTCCCTCCCCTCGAAACCCCACCCGCTCGCGTATAGATCATACCTCTTCTAGATTTGTGGTCCGTCGCGATCTCGCAGGCGTAGGCGTAGCTAGATCTGTCTAAGTTGGTGCGAGTGAGTAGGTTTCTTCCCTGTGATAAGCCGAAATCCGTTGTGTTAGGATGCGGGCTTTGGTGTGTTTTTGCTAATTGTAGACTGGCAGGAGACCATGCCGCTGTTCTTTTTTTTTTTTTCTGTTTGTGATGGGATTAATGTTTCAGCATATGGAGGTAATGCAGTACGGTTGCTAGGTTTTTTTCATAGTTATTAGTAGTTACCATGCACCAAGGGCCTAATAGTTTAATCTATCTATTTAGCCGAAGCAACCTAGTCTTGTCTTGTGCTGGGGTAGTGGGATTGTTGTTCAATTCCAATTTCTCACAAATGTTACATGCGGCAACTTCTCCTATTTTTGAAACTTGTGCCCTGGATCATGGTTTTTTTCCCTTTATAATTTATTGTTTAATGCAGCAACCTGACGAGGTAAAGTATGCTTCTTGTAATGATTTCTTTTGTTGTTGAAGAAAACGTGAATGTGAAAGGCCTCCTTCATCTGCATTCTCATAAGCGATAGATTCTTGATTATGTAACAATGGTGATGACAAGAGGCTATCCTTGCATATTTTCCTTCAGGCATTTTCATCATTAACCTTGGCAAAACCTGGGAGAAGCTTCAGCTGGCTGCCAGAGTGATTGTTGCCATTGAGAACCCACAGGACATCATCGTGCAGTCTGCTAGGCCTTATGGTCAGAGGGCTGTCCTCAAGTTTGCACAGTACACCGGAGCTCATGCCATTGCTGGCAGGCACACTCCTGGTACATTTACCAACCAACTGCAAACCTCATTCAGTGAGCCACGTCTTCTCATCCTTACTGACCCCAGGACAGATCATCAGGTTATATTTGTTCCATGAGCACTCTTTTGCAATGGAGTTTGCATATGTGTTTATAGCTGTCAATTGTTTTGATGTTTTGTGCAGCCAATCAAGGAGTCTGCTCTTGGAAACATCCCCACTATTGCTTTCTGTGACACTGATTCTCCCATGCGCTATGTCGACATTGGTATTCCTGCCAACAACAAGGGGAAGCAGAGCATTGGTTGCCTCTTCTGGCTGCTTGCTAGGATGGTTCTTCAGATGCGTGGCACAATTCTCCCTGGGCACAAGTGGGATGTCATGGTAAACTTTGACAATGATTGAACACATTTCAATTCATCATTTTTGGATCTGTACCTGAATTGCCTTTTGTGTATAACATGCTACCTTTAACGGCCCATTTGGTTGGAGGGAGTTTTTAGGAGGGATTGGGAGTTTAGAGGGATGAGGCTATTAAGTGTTTTGCTTGGTTGGGAGACATGGGAATTTTGGTGGGATGGGGATGGGGAATTGAGGAAGGAACTTCCTCCTTTTCAATACCTGGGTAGGGGCAGGTAATTGGGAGGGAATTCCTCCTTTACTTTGTCTAAGCAAATCTCAGCCATCCGTTTTTATTAATGACCTAATCTCCAACTAAACTCCCTATCAATTTCCATCACCTCTACCAAACAAGATATTGGGATTAAAAATCAAATTCCCATCTTAATCCCATCATCAATTCCCTTGTGTAAATTCCCAATCCCCTTCCATCGAGTTACCAAACAAGCCGTAAGTCTTCTAATTTCTCCTTGATTCTGTTTCTCTTTTGTAGGTTGATCTTTTCTTTTATAGAGATCCAGAGGAAGCTAAGGAGCAGGAGGAAGAGGAGGCTGCAGTAGGTCCTGAATATGCTGCAGTTGCTGAGTATGGTGCTGCTCCAACTGACAATTGGGGTGACCAGCAATGGGGTGGAGAGGTCCAGCCTCCTGCCCTCCCTGCTGCACCGACTGGGGAATGGGGTGCTGCTCCAGGTTGGCTTGCCGCCCTGATTTTCAACAATCTTAATTTCATTCCTACTTAATTATTTCTCCTGTTTCCCTTAATATGATGTTTAGTAAATTATGAGCTTATATGAGATTATATGGTACACATTTGAAGCTCTACGAGGTCATTTGTACCTAGGTAATTTTTAGTTCTTATCCAACCAAAAAATGCTTCATGTGTTGAGGGGAAACGGGATATTATGAGGGCAAAATGGGATAAGTTTTGTGTGTAGAGGGGAAACGGGATATTATGAGGGTAAAATGGTATAAGTTTTTTATGGTGATCACCAGGTGAGATTTACATGTGAATAAAGAGAATAGAAAAGTCTATGGGGACAAGTATTTTTCGAACAGTTGGATTAGATTCTCATCTGGAGTGAGTAGAACTTTAATTGCAGTGTGTTAAGCTGAAGAGTTTACAAGTGTCTTAGCCTGTCTAATTGGACTTCAATTGTGTGATTGGTTTCTTGGTTGTCTTTTGTCTGATGATATGTTTGATTGCATAAACAAGATTAATTGTTATAATGTCTTGAACAATGGGATTAGACTAATGTTGAATAAATAGAACAATACTAACGCTTCTATCAAAAGTGCTTCTTTTTTTTTGGTTCTATGATGAGACTAAACTGTCTAAAAACTCTCTAAAACCTGTAACATGGTCTAATGTTTGTTGTGCATTCAAACGGCAGCTCCTGTGGCTGCAGAAGGGTGGGATGCAGTTGCTGTTCCTCCTGCCGCCGCTGCTGCTGTTGCACCTCCTGCCGCCCCTGGATGGGAGGAAGGCAGTGCTCCGGCACCTACTGGCTGGTAGGAAATGTGCGGATCATCATTCGTCAGCTACTGGAGGAAAACTGAGTTACTTAACATTATGTAATGTATTTGGTAGATCTGTTTAAGTAGCTCCATGTTAAAGTATTGCATAATGTTAAGTGAGAATCAATTTTGAATGCCGATGCATCTGGTTACTGCGTGTTAGCTTCCTTCCTGTCAACGTTCATGGATTACATTGCTTCAAGTGCATTTTGTGAGCAAATGCTATGACTTGCAACTCTGGTAATTTTTCTTGTATATCTTCTGATGTCATTTGTCGGTGAGCATTCCTGTGCCTTATGCTTGATATTTATGGCATGCATCTGTGGTATAACTGCATAACGTTGCTGCCTGACATTATGGATTTGCTCAAACGTTTGATAAAGTATCTAATAGTTTCTGGACATTATGGCAATTATCTCGCTATCTCGACAACTGAGCATGGTGCAATAGCTGAGCTGATTTTGCAAGCTCATTAATACGAGTGAAGGCAGCTTTAATCCCTTCATTTGCCGAATGCTCCCAAGTTGCACTGACGATTAAGCGCCCCATTTGCCCTACGTTTGGTGGGAGTATTCATTCGCCTGTCTGCCTGTGGTTTGATCTAAATCAGAATCAACTTATGATGTTTCCATTTCTGACATTCTTATTAAACAGACTCTTGCTAGAGTTCCGGGTCGGATGTAAGAACAAATCTGCACTGTTTCTCGACAAGAACTGAAGCATATATCTTCAGCCTCCTGAACTCTTCCGTTTGCACATGCTTTGGCAGCTGCAGAGGTATCAAATCAGATTGGGCCCAAATTAAGGTTCAGACATCCTCGTCTAATTAAGCTGGTAGGATCAATATTTCTGTTGGGTTAGCAACTAAATGCCAGCCTTGGCGTGCCAGCTGCAACACAGCCAAACAAGCTTAGCTTCGCATTTTAGCTACCTTATCTAGCGCCTCATCAAACACGCGTGAGCCGAGCAATGCCGGCGGCACAGCACTTTGGCTAAATTAAGGAGAAAGACAAGGAAATCCCGGCAAGTTTCGGCTACAAACTTGCATGATTTGCCGTTAGATTTCGATTTCTCACCACACACATGCCGGGTTTTTGACGAGCTCTTGGATATCTAGAAATTCCCGACGTGTGCATTTCAAATTGCTTGGACGACCAGATTTTGGCACGCATCGCACGCTCTGCTAAGCACGCATTTGGCGTTTTTTTGCTTCCGTGTTCTTTCTGTGTCAAAGTGTGACAAAATACGAGACACCGGGTCAAATTTTGCCTGGTACCTATCTCAACATTCTTCCTTGAATTTCATTCCGGTGGTGACTAATTGCCAATTTGGTGTTTAAGTACGTGGGTTTTCAATGGCCAGTTTCCTCTAACAGCTCGAGGTTTATGATGATCAGTCATGAAGAAGGCAAAGAATGTCCAAATCGGTCAGAGAAACGGCCGTGCTGCCACAGTACAATAGCACAATAGCGTACAACTTGAACTGCTCTATGAACTTCAGATTCTGAAGGCAGCAACACCCGGTAATTGTAGAGAATTTTTACACGACTCACTTGCGATTTGTCATCACCATTGAAGATATGAAAACTGCGTGAGCTAAGCTTTTGCTTTCTGCTGGGTGCGTTACTTCTCTCTCTATTTTTTCTCAGTTTACAAAGCTGCTGCCACGCTGAAGAAATTACTTCGTCAATCTCAAAATATAAACACTTAAAAAACTTTGGTGCCCTTCAATAAATAAGAAGGGTAAAGAGTAGGACGGTGGTTAGAAATAGAATAGAAAGAAATTTAAATGTAAAGTGATTGATGAGACATGTATTAGCACTACTATGAATGATGGTAGAAATGCTTATATCGTGGAATATTATTTGAATACTAGAAATGTTTGTATTTTAAAACGGTTGTAAATTGTAATAAATACTGAATGTGCATATATCTTCAGTAAAATGGATGACTGGATGTTTACCGTCTGTTCTTCTAGTAACACCAACTTTCTATGCTGAATGTACATGCATGACAGAACAACATTTGTAGAGAAATTTTACACGGCTCATCATTGGTCGTCACTCGTCACAAGGGAAGATTATAAAACTGCTTTTGGTTTTCTGCTAGCTGCATTCTTTTCCCTCTAAAAAAACCTGGATGTTATATAAAGCAAATTTTGCAATAAGGATAAAAAAATGATACTGAAAGTGCATTGATCGTCAGAAAAAAGGTTGGGCTTAATGGTAACTACACTTGTAACATCAAAACCAACAGCATATGCCAGTTTTTCTAATTAAGCTGAATGTACATGCATGATGGAAGCAAGACATGATGCAAGCAGCCAAAATAAATAACAACGAAATAAAACTATGTCATTGACTCGAACAGACAAAAATTGTGACTGTGCACAAAAGAACAAAAACTAAAAAAAAAAGAAATTAGACCAAGGACTGACCATGTAGCCATGCTTTTTTTTCAAATGGTGTTGCTGTCATGATGGCCTAGGACATTATTGTCGGCATTCTACTCATCTTTATGTCATAAAAGGATGACAAACTCATTGTACAGTGAGCGACTAGAATGTCACAGGAGTAAATAAACGGATTTTTTTTGTGTGCGCTTTATTGGCTTCATTTTGCTGCTGTCATTTTCTTTGGTCACTTAATTTTCTAGTAATTGCCCTTGGTATTTTTCTTCTTTGTAGCACTGTAACTTGTACATATCACTTTGATTATGAGTACCTGTCCCAGATAGCCCAATAAGCAATTGAAAAAGACCCTAGAAAGCAAGTAGTGTTTTAAAATTTGTTTGGTCTAATTCCGTCAGCAATACATTTTATTACTAGGTCCTTCGACAATACTAGTACATTTGAAAACATTAAATGTATCTAGAACAAAAGTAATTGTTCTGAAGTCTTTCCAAATTAGCTCTAGAGTTAACTAGCCACTAAGAAATACAATTTAGAATGATTCTAGATCTAACTAATAGTTTATGGAGGGTGACAAATTGGGAGAAAATGGATTAAGGTCCTTAAATGGATTTATATATGTTCCTTCTAGATGATTAAAATAAATTTAGGAGAAAATAAACACTAATTTGAACTCTATGTAGTTCCCCAAAATTATGTAAAAGCTAACTCCATCCTTATGAAGAAAAGGTTAATATTTCATATGCCATTGAAATTATACATATGTCCTTATTTGCTAAAGGACAAGTGATTTTTTGGTGTCAATTAGGAGAAATTGTACAATTTTATTTTGTGGTCATGTGAGTTCAGATTTGTATTGGGTCATATTCTGATGTCTATTCTTTCATCCTTCATGCTAAAAATCTTTTGCCTAGGAAATTACTCATTGCGGTCACATATAAGTTAATTTTTAGGCATCGACACGGTCACCAAGATATTACTTTGCTTACTAGTTACTTGTACTGTAGTATAATAAGGCCATCCCCAACCCTCCATGTCATCTAGTGTCCATAACATTAAATACATTGTCACATAAGCAAAAATGATATGTGACAAGAGAGTTAATGAGGAGAGAGGTAAAAAGATGAAGAAACCATCTCTACACAAGAACCAAGAATGAAAACAAGGAGATAGGTGGATAAAAGGAGAGATAAGAGAGGTGATTGGATGAGAATTTAATTTGAAGACACCATCCATGGAACACATAGTTTCTTCACATAATGTTTATATGACATGGCAAGTATGTAAACTACATTATGATTTTGGGTTGGGGATGGCCTAAAAACTATGAAGATTGAAGAATGTAGAACAACTATTATATTTCGGAACTATTTGTTGAAGACAATCTTACATATCCATTTTTTTTATAAGAAGTTGAATATTCAAAAGGTTATTCAAAGTTTAAATGTGTTACATGCAAACATTGTAAAATGCCACTTATTTGTGATAAAAATATTCAAAGGGTTATTGAAAGTTTAAATGTGTCACATGCACACATTATAAAATTCCACTTATTTGTGATAAAAATATTCAAAGGGTTATTGAAAGTTTAAGTATTTGAGATCTGGATAGAGAATTATTTTGTGGTCAACTGTGTTAAACAGCCAACATCGTGAATCCACTATAAAAATAAAGCCCATAATTATAATACAGTGAGTCCTGTATGGCAATAACTCAAAGTGCCAGATGGTACTACTATGCTAGCACCAGTTCAAACTGTTGTTAGAAAACAAACAAATATCCTTTATTAAAAACACAAAAATCTCAGTCACACACACATACTCTCTCTCTATGTAATCCCGCAACACAGAGACCTCTCACTGTCGACTCTCCCACGTTGTGATCTCGTGATCTCAAAATCCAAATCCATATATCTGCAACCAAACTCTATTGGAGCATCCAGAGCCCTACCTGGCCTCCTCATGCCCTCATCAAAATCCCATCACACACACACAAACACACCAACCAAAAACCAAAAATCACATTCATTTATTTGTTTTCTTCTCTTTTTCTCCACTTCCTTATTTAATTAATATACAAACACAAAAAGAGAACAAAAATCATATCAATTCATTTTTTTCTTCTCCGTTTCTCTTTTAATTAATAAAAGAAAAACGCAAACACGAAAAGAAAACCCAAAAAAATCATATTCATCATTTTTTTCTCTGTTTCTCCAGTTCTCCATTTATTATTTAATTTACAAAATAACATACAAACACAGAAAAAGATAAAAACAAAGGTATTAAAAATTGCGTCGGGTTTATATTTTTTTATTAAAATATAATCAAAACAAAATAAAATAAAATTTGTGGTGTATTAAAAACTTCTCCTCCTCCTCCTCCACTTCTTCTTTCCAATGTTTTCTCCAACCCACCGCGACCTCCACCTCCACCTGCTAATGGCGGCTGCCGCCACCTCATCCCAGATGCGCCTCCTCTCCATATAAACCACCCCCCGCTCGCCGCCTCGCTCCTCCACCGCTCCTCCCCCCCTCCGCCTGCCTGCCCCGCACCTCGCCCGGGCGCCGCCGCCGCCGCCGCCGCCGCCGCGCGCATCTCGGCGCGGCCCCCGGGGTTCTTGGCGCCGCCGACGTTCTTGCTTTGCTGCCCCCCCGCCCGTGGATGCGCCCGGCCCGATCCCCCCTTCCGCGTGACACGAAGCAGGGGTCGCATCGCCGCCGGGGATCTCCATCCGCAGCAAAGCAATGGCCGGGGTGGTGGCGCCGCCGCTCTGCACCTGGCTCGTCGCCGCCTGCCTCTCGGCGGCCTGCGGCGACGCCGCCGGCAAGGAGAAGCAGCTGCGCAGGCACGGCGGCGCCATGTTCGGCTCGTCGCGCCGCGGCCGCCCCCCCGGCGCGCGGTGCCGAGGCGGCAGGGGCGCGCGCTCTGGTGGTGAGTCCATTTCCATTTCCATCTTTTTCTCGTGTGTGCTGTCTTTTGCTCGCTCGAGTGTAATACTGTAAAAATCGCGGTGTGGTGGTGGTGGTTTTAACCGCATTGGTAGTATCGACGAGGGCGTTCGTGGTGCGATTTTTATGCGGTTTTTAGATGTCACATCGCTCGCGTGCGCGTTTGGGATTTGAGGCGCACAAGGCCAGGATAATTCGCTGCTTTGTGCTGGGCATCTTGGTGTAGTACTCCTATTTTTCTTTTGTTTTTTTCACCTTGTTCGTCAATGCCATGTATGTTGCACGCTATTGGAGTGAATTGGCCGCTTCGGCATCAACATGGTTGGCTGTCTATGATTCTTTTGTTGTTCTAGTATACCTGGGAGTTTGGTCAGAATGTGTAAGGATAGCGAGAGAGGTGCGAGAAGGGGGACTAAAGAACCAGTTGGAGATGTTAATGTTTTGCATGGTACTAAAGAAAACCCTGAAATCTTGTCCTTGCGAAATGTTAATGTTTGGCATGGTACTAGAGGAAACTGAGATCTTGTCCTTGGGGAAACCTTAAGTTTAATTTAGTGATATTGCTAACTTGCAACTTCCATTACAATGTAATTACGTTTCATCACCTGCTTGCCCGGAGAATTATCTGAACGGAACAGCCCTGCTACTGCTATTTGTCAACTTTGTACTTTCTGTTGATGGCACATAGGGCCCCAACAGTTACAGTACGTAGGTGACCACTGACCACTAAGCCGGTGCTCGGAGAAGCATGCAATTGATAAGCTTGTTTTTTTGGATGGTGCTACTTTTCTTTTGTTTGGCCATATGCGCTAAGTTGAGTTAATTGCCCACCATCGTAATGAGATTTCTTATGAACTGCAGGAATACCCATGGCTATAGCTTTGCATCCTGAAAGGGGAGCTGTGGAAAGCAAGAAGCCTGATATTAAACAACGGAGAGTGGTCGTCACTGGCATGGGTGTCGTGACACCGTTAGGCCATGATCCTGATGAGTTTTATAACAACCTTCTACAGGGTGTTAGTGGAATAAGCGAGATAGAAGCATTTGACTGCTCCAAGTACCCCACGGTACTTTACCTTTTCTACTGGATGGAGGTTCATTTTTACAATTTAGTTCAAAAATAATTTTTTATCTCATGCAGAGAATTGCAGGAGAAATCAAGTCCTTCTCAACTGATGGCTGGGTAGCACCAAAATTAGCTAAGAGAATGGACAAGTTCATGCTATATTTGATAACTGCTGGGAAAAAAGCATTGGAAAACGGTGGAATCACCGAAGAAGTCATGAATGAGTTGGACAAATCGAGATGTGGAGTTCTTGTTGGTTCTGCTATGGGTGGCATGAAGGTTCAAATCTTCACACACTGCACTATTTTTGCTTCCTACAAGAAGCAACCTTTTTTTCTTTAGACACTTTCCTCTTCAGTTTAGTTCAAGCTTATGGTGGTATTTTAAGCAGATTTTTAGTGATGCAATTGAAGCATTGAGGGTATCCTACAAGAAGATGAACCCATTCTGTGTACCTTTTGCGACTACAAACATGGGTTCTGCAATACTTGCGATGGATCTGGTAACTTATATGCCATCTGGCCTTTGACTATTTTTTTTATAAACTTTCTCATTAATTAGTAATGAATTCTCAAGAAGTAAAATTGTATTCCCGAGCAGGGCTGGATGGGCCCAAACTATTCTATCTCTACTGCTTGCGCCACCAGTAATTTCTGCATACTAAATGCAGCTAATCATATCAGAAGAGGGGAAACTGTAAGCCACACCATCTTATTGTGATCTCTTCTGGAAGGTGAAAACATCCTAATTGTAATTTATCCTAAATATGCAGGATGTGATGCTTTGTGGTGGTTCTGATGCACCAATTATTCCGATTGGTATGGTTTTAATTATTTGAGTTATCATTATTCCAGTTGTTATCAATTTTTTTTACTTAAATCTTTTGCCTTTTCTTGTACAAGTCAAACTTACTGTTTGGATCTTTCGAACCATTGCATGCAGGATTGGGTGGTTTTGTGGCTTGCAGAGCTCTTTCACAGAGAAATAATGATCCAGCAAAAGCTTCTCGGCCGTGGGATGTGGTTAGTTCTTCAATAATTTTAACCAATCAATTTGATTCATGTTTCTACACTGCATTTTTGTGTGAATGATGCATTCGACAATACTCTTACTAGCTGAGTGCACATATTTACTTGATGGTGATGATTCTGCAGTACTCTCATTGTTTCAATATTCTTTTATCTGTCTTTTGTATCACAGGATCGTGATGGATTTGTAATGGGAGAAGGGGCTGGTGTGCTTCTTCTGGAAGAACTTGAGCATGCTAAGGTTGCATTTGTGCAAATTCTTCTTTTTTCCTGATTGATTCATAGTGATTTTGTTCAAATTTTAAGACGTGCAATATGGATATACATTATTTACAGCAAAGAGGTGCACAAATATATGCTGAGTTTCTAGGAGGAAGCTTCACATGTGATGCATACCACATGACAGAGCCACATCCTGAAGGTGAAGAATGGTTATACCTTGTGGTGCATTTGATCTCCTATTCACTGTTATTCTCCTCATATTTCCTTGTCTATGTAGATACTAATATTATGCTTATATACTATCAGGTAGAGGGGTTATCCTTTGTATTGAAAATGCACTAGCAGATGCAGGAGTAGCAAAGGAAGACATTAATTATGTAAATGCCCATGCAACATCGACGCAGATGGGTGATTTGAAGGAATTTGAAGCTCTCAACCGCTGTTTTGGTCAGAACCCTCAGGCATGCCTCCTTTTCAGAAATCTAAAATTTCTTTTGAAAGCCTTTCTACTTTTCTCTTGATTTTGAGTTACATATATTAAACCTTGCATTCTACAATGCAGCTTAGAGTAAACTCAACAAAGTCAATGACGGGTCATCTGCTAGGAGCTGCAGGTGGAATAGAAGCTGTGGCTGCTATACAAGTAAGTGTTTACATTTGGACCGATCATAGAAGAACATTTTTATATTTCCCAATCCACGGGTGCCTGTGAGTTCCCTGATCCCTCCCAGCAAGCAGCACACCCATGATTTTTCCCATCTGAGGTGCTTGTGACTAAGATAAATGGAGTAACCCACAAAGGCAGGAGTATCTGCTGCTTTATTTCATCATCCCGTCACCCCCATTATTTTCACTGCTACTTCTGCACCCCAACACGCATCTGCCGTGGAGAGTCCCATAGGTTGGAAACAACATCTTATCAACCCCAGCCATTAGCCCACACATTCACATCCCACAGCACCAGCCCCCAACTGGTATTAGTGCCACCTTGCTGGTGCTGACTGGTGTTGCTTGCCCTATTGAAAGTTTATGAAATGACTAAGTGAAAACCCATATCTGATTCTAAAAGTTGAATAGACTATTAAGTTCCAGTTTATGAGTGGAACTTGAGGAAATCATGCTGGAACTTAAAGTTTGTTTATGCGGTAGCCAGTATGGAATGTGTCTTTTCAATTTACCAAGTAAACATCAGTCCATTTGAGAGTTGAATTTATTTCAACCTAAGCTTTGAATTTTGAATAAGTTGATAGTTGTGGTTTATTTGATATGAAAGATGTTGATTGATTTGAAAGGTAATATTTCTCTATATCAAAAGTTGAAATTGTGCAAAGTGAAAGATGAAATGGGAACTGGAGTGCACACTCGTAACATCCAATGTGTGACCATTAATTAGTGTTCCCCATAGGTTTTCTGCACTATTTGCATTTTTGGTTCTTTCTTGTCTTATTATATTGTTTAGTGCCATTTTGGTTTATGAACGTACCTTTGTGGGCTTGCTTTAACTTTTTCTACGTTAATGTTTTGACTTTTGATTGCCCAAATATTATTGCAATACGACGAGGCAAACACAGTTGATGTGACAATAAGGAAGCTATAGTGCTAGATTAGGACCATTTTGGCATTGCTAGATTGTGCTGTTGAAGCACGCAGTTGAGTTCTGGAGAGTTGTCCCAAATACAAATATGTCATGATTTAAGAACCCATAAAATAGTATAATAAAATGTCAGCCATTGCTTATCTATCAGATAATATTTCTAAAATTCTCTATAGGGATTGATTTCTAAAATTCTCGAAAGGGAATAAGGGATTGATTTGATGATGACTAAATTCAGCTGTCAAGTATGCCGGAAGAATATCTGCTTATAGTGACCATATTTGTTAAAGTTTATTGAAGTGGAGTTTTTCATATGGGCACTTGGGCACACATGTACCCTGAAATAAGTCAGAATGAAACCTAGACTTGTTTACTGGATATAGGATCAGGTATTGTGTATATTTGTAGGATATTTAATAGTGAATGGTTATGAAGGTAACTTCAATTCAATTTATACTAACATTGTTGAAAGGACACTTTAGTAAGCACTATATATGGCATACCATGTCATTTGGGCTTGTATAAAAATCTATAGCAACACTTCAATTTTAATACTTCACTATTGTAGCGCCTGTGAAAACTAAGATGCCATCAAGAATTACTAGCTTACTTCAGTGCTTGCGATTGTCATTCAACATTCTAACAGATCCTATGGCAAACCAAGAAAATTTCCCTTCCAAAGGATTTTGTGCAATTTGCAGTTTGTTTTCTGACCTTTCAGTACCACATAGAGTTGGTTTGGCTACGAAGGGTTTAGCTAGAAAAAGATCTTTTGTATTCTTAGAAGTGTTTGTAGTTACGCTGTTCTTTTTTTTTTAAAAAAAAATAGTATCCATCTGTCTACTATATAACCAATTTTACTGATGTTTCCACCATCAAAATACGCATGGTTTTCAATCTGCTTGCATAATGCTTTTTCAATATAGTTGTGCCAATTCACCCCATCTCCACATAACAATCTACTTTTGGTACACCCTCTGGGTATGGGTGCCAACGGGCACTAGCACTAACCTTAACAGTTCATCTGTTAAGGACAGAAATTGTTGCAGTTAGCATGTCACATCTTAATATAGTTGCATATATTAGTGATTTAAGATTATTGCAAAGCATCATTCCACCTTTTACATGTCAACCTTAACAGCACTTTTGTTGAGCACCATCTGTCCAGTATACATATCAGATCTTAATGTTATTGCACACGATCCTAAAATGACATCATTTATGAACGGAGGGAGTTCCAGTTATCAACTTCAGCGATCAAGCTGTCTTTCATGATATATCTCATATTTTTCAATGCAAATGATATTGGGCCATCATGATCGTCTTCCTCATTTTTTTTCCTGTTGCGCTTGTATGTGCAGGCTATAAGGACTGGTTGGGTCCACCCAAATATCAATTTAGACAACCCGGAGAAAAATGTGGTAATTTCATTCATCCAATCTTTTATTTCCTCTTGTTTTACCAAATTAAGCTAACGCTGGTATAAAGAGAAGATTTGCCAAATTGTCGTTCTGTAAGGCTCTTTTTTATACTTTTTGAATGAAAGAAGTTGTGCCGTGGTTTGTAAAAACTAAAACGAGATATATTTACTCCACACTTATTTTAACTTCACAAATGTCTGGTAAATTTTAGGGCTTCAGTTATAATGATACTCTGTTTTCATAGACATTGTGCCCAAAAATGAAAATGCCAGGCATATAACAGAAATCCTGGTTTAACTTCGTTTAGATCAACCTGTTGCATTAAATAATAGCTTGAATCAGTTATTTGGAACAGCAACTTCCATCTTGTTCTTTATTTTCAGCAATCCTTTCCACCATGTTTTAATCCATCCAAAATGCTTGTGGTTTCAATATTGATGTAGGATGTCAGCATTCTAGTGGGATCACAAAAAGAGAGATGTGATGTAAAGGTGGCGTTGTCGAACTCGTTCGGATTCGGTGGGCATAACTCATCGGTTTTGTTTGCACCCTTCAAGTGACCTCAGCTGATGATTTGGTAGGCTATGGTCCGATTGCATCATGGGGACTTTGTATAAGAGGATTTACCAGGCTGAATAACATTCCTGAGTTGCAAACTACAAAGAAATCCAAGCTTAGTAGAGTTACTTCGCCATACAACGGAGCAAGAACAACAAAGAAAGCATTTGGGTTATTTTGTATCGGAAAAGCTTGCAAGAATCCCAAGAAAGGGTGTCCGTGCAAACGTTATTTCACTTCATATGTGTTGAATGTGCCGTGTTGTTAATCTCAATTTGTTTCAGATGTGTAATTGAATTTCTCTTCTATAGAAACTTTACTGGGGCCGGTATTTTTGGTCTCACCGTTTGCCCGACAGATACAGTGGGTTTTCTTGCAGATATAGCACAAAACTGCCTAGGTACAGCGATTTGACGTTGTTTTGAATATTAATAAGTCATGGCATTCGGTTAACTCTTATATCCTGGCCCTTGTAATCTCCTTGAAAAAGATTCAAGCATCTATCATTTGATCTGATATAGAACTACAAGCATGCACAAAGAGTGGTTAAATCGCGCCAGAGAAGTTCAACCCCCAAAGAAAATTTACTCTCGGTCTCAAAAGAGAGTTAGTGACAAATTAGTAGAGAGAATGATTTGAATAGGAGAGTGTTTCAACTTTCAAGGTAAGATGCGAAGAAACTTGAAGAAAGAGTGATTTAAGGGAATGCACTACTCTATAGTTGTATTCTTTTTAATAAAATTTGAATATTAGGATTATATTGTTTTTGGGACGAAGAGAATATTGGACAGCACAAAATGAGAAGTTGATCTATCCGTTAATTTGTTTAAGTATTACTCCCTCCTTTCACAATATAAGACTTCCCTAGCATTTAGACAGATTCATTAGCATATTTCCTTTCACAATATAAGACTTCCTAGCATCTAGACAGATTCATTAGCATTCTATATGAATGTGGGCAATGCTAGAAAGTCTTATATTGTGAAACGAAGGAAGTATAAAACTTCAATAACTTAAAAAACTACTACAATATATTTTGTTACAATTTCAGTTGGACAATTTTGTTTGAAAAAAGATACAAGTAGGCGTGGGAGTGTGAGACATACATCTGGATGTTTGCAAATCTTTGCACGGTCAAATGTTTCGTTCTAAGGTCAAGAAGCATTAATCAACTAATAAAACAATGGAAAAAGGGGTTAATTGGATCATGCAATATTGAGAAAAATGATAAAAATTGCAATATTGAGGATACACATATCCAGTGGGGTCAGGCTTGAGTTCTTTTTTTTTTTCTTTTTGGGACTTTCAGGTGTACTAGATCAGAAGCACGAGTTTAATAAGGCCTAATAATTAATCTCCATCTCCACCTGGATCCTGGTGGTAGAGAATTGAAACCCCATGCCAGCACTTGGAGGTGTAGCTATAGAACAGCCTTGCTGGCTGTGCTCCGTAATTAATTTCTCAGGGCATGTTTGGATAAAGAAAAACGAGAGATGGAATTACAATAGGAAAATGAAATAAGATGGAAAAAAAAGATAAATAGAATTTAAAGTTACCCCTTGATTCTCTTTCGCATTATCTAAGCGGGCTCTAACCTAGATCGTGCGTGCGTGGGAGGAAGAAGGTGGGTAATTTATTTTAAAAAAAAGTCTACTTTACGTCTTCCACTTTTTCATACCGTTTACTTTACACCTCTAAGTCGAGTCAAGGTGGTTTATATTCCAAAATAAAGGACGTGACGTTGTTATTGCCCAGTATTAGCTGCTTGTTGGGTTGGGCTTCCAAGTTAATAGTCTATTATGTCAAGTGTCCAATTGCTCCACACACATCCGGTTACAAATTAATATTACCCTTTCGTCAAACTGCGATCATAGGAATGAATAATTTGTAACCTAGCTTAAACCACCTAGGTGTATTTTAAGATTTGAGCCTAATTAACCTGCCATGCATTGCACAGTTTTTGAATATATGCTTGATGGGTGAGCTCAAAATTGCCAAATGAATAAGGTTCCATAAATATTTTTTCGAGTGAATTGCATCTAGGGACAATAATTTTTATCACAGTTTACAGCTTGGGCTAAAGACAAACCTACATTTTCACACTGGTCCAGTTATACTTACCAAATGTTTCGTCTTGGACCTGTTCTTGCACCTCCGGCTTTCCTCTCTCCTCAGTTTTCTCTGTTCCCAGCAGTGAGCAGATCGAGTAGCCACCGGTGAGCTCCGTTCGCACAGTACACTTGAGCTGGAGCCCAATATACCTCAAACAGGTTCATACTTGAGCTTATAAAGAAGACGAGAAATCCCCCAGGGTAGAAGTAGAGCCATGGAACTTGAGCTCAAGCACCACCACCGTGTCAACGCCGGTGGAGAATGGCGTCAATTGGTCATGCTTGAGCTCAATGCTTGAGCTCAAGCATGGCACGGAAGCAGGAGGAGCTCAAGGGTGAAGAAGGATGGCATCGGCGGACGTAGAGGTTGAGCTCCGATGGCGGTGCCTCCGAGAGGGTCAAGGTCGGCTCAAGGTCGAGCATGGCGCAGGCGCAGGCGGAGCGCAACAGCGATGCTAGCTGGCTTGAGGTCGTGACAGTGATACGATATTACTTCGGCCGGAATTTTTCGATTTTTTATTTTTTTCATGAAGTTTGGTAATATTTATTTAAATTCAACTAAATTTTGTTCAAAATTTCAGACCGAAATTTTCGAAATTTCGGGATTTCGGTGACCTCCAATCAAGAGGGGTTAACTGATAAAGTTAACCTAGGACGTAAGTGGCTAGCTCGCGAACCAACTTATATGTCAAAATAAGCGGATTCACACGGCTCATTTTGATCTATAAGTGGATTTCGTGAGTTAGCTACTTACACTCTTACAGCTGGTACCAGCGGAACTTGAGGTTGAACATGGCGTCGGTGCTAGCTAGCGGTAATGGTGAGACACAATGTCGAGCGCGACAGCTGTAGAGGTCAAGGTTGAGCATGGCACTGGCACCGGCGGGACATGAGGTCATTGCCATCGATGCCTCCGGTGATATTGAGAGGAGAGAGAGCATGAGAGGAGAGTGTTGGGTTGGAGAAAAATCAGATTCAAACCGAAACAAATTATAAAAATAGGTAGTCCAAGCTGGAAAGGTTGGATTGTTGATGGACCAAATTGAAATAGTGATAAGAAAAGTAGACCTCATCTACATTTACTCTTTATTTAAAAAAAAAGTTATATCAACGCTATATTCTTGCGGTTTTGAAAATATTTGGCTTACCTCCGTCTCAAAATATAGCTATTCTAACACATTAACTTGTCTCAAAATAAACATATTTTCTCCACATACCCCAATCACACCATTCTTTATTTAATTTCTCCACCTAATT
Organism: Oryza sativa Japonica Group; assembly: GCF_034140825.1. Classification (NCBI taxonomy): domain Eukaryota; kingdom Viridiplantae; phylum Streptophyta; class Magnoliopsida; order Poales; family Poaceae; genus Oryza; species Oryza sativa. The sequence continues at coordinate 16,739,616 of NC_089037.1, forward strand.
TTTCTGAAAAATCACAACCTTCGTCTAACCTTATTTCTATCTATTTCCTTAGTACCTATCACCATATAAAAAATTCTTACATTTCTAGGATGATGAGGAAAGTATTATATAGAATTGTTATGAAACTTAGGATATGTTTGAGGGATGAAGATGAATGGGGAAAGGCCGTCTTATTTTTATATATGTCTTCGCTTCACCAGCGAGGGGGTGGATGTGATTTTCTCAAGATGCTGAATATTGGTCGGATGGAACCATGCATCCACCTTCACTAATCTTAATTATCATTTCCTAATTAATAATAATTAGCCTGTTTTTAGTTAATTAATAAGTGTCTTGCCAAGTTTTATGTATATTAGGTATAATTAGTCCATTTTATTATTAATTAGTATTAATTATAATAAATTAATGATTACTAATCAGTAGCGCTAAATAATGCGCAGGATGTACAATAGCCCATATGCCCCACCAACTCATGTACAGTAGCTAAGGGCCTGTTTGACATATCTCTAGCTCCAGCTCCATCTCTTCTAATAGTTTCCGCTCCACCTAAAATGGGAGCAGAGCTGAGTGGAGCGAGAGATGCATGGAGCTAGGTTTCGGTTACTCCCCAACTCCTGGAGTTAAATTGAAGAGTTGAAGCCTGGCACAGCTCCAGCTCTAGGGAAAGTGGAGTTGGAGCCCAACCAAACAGTTTCAGCTCCACATAAAATGAGAGCGGAGTTGGGTGGAGCGCTCTTACAAAATGAACTAGACATATAGAACAGGTTTATGCTGCTTTACAACTCCACTTCAAACCAAACTCCTTGAGCTAAATTTAAAAGTTAGAGCTCTATCAAATACTCCCTCCGTTTCACAATGTAAGTCATTCTAGCATTTTCCACATTCATATTGATGTCAATGAATCTAGACATATATATTGATGTCAATGAATCTAGACATACATCAATATAAATGTGGAAAATGCTAGAATGACTTACATTGTGAAACGGAGGAAGTAGATCTTTATTGTCACTACCTTACCCAAAAAATAGTTTTGTCCTCTTCACCCGTCCCCTCCTAATGGTCGGGTGGACAGCTATGACCTATGAGACATGCTACTTACGCAAAACAACAACACACTACGTAGTCCCTCAATAGTTAATATATTTTGCTACTTATTAATAAAAGATTGCTTCATCTCTCATCTCTAATCAAACAAATTTTTACTCATCTCATCCACCCATCTAAACTCCTAAGTGAAACGGGCATGTGGCCTCTAGTGGTTGCAGTGACCTGAGTAAAACCTCAAGGTTCTAAGTTCAAATATCTATATGAGCGAATTTCAGATTGGGTTATATGAGGATCTAAAAGCCGAGTAAAAAAAAACACCATTCTCTAAAAAAAAAACTAAACTCCTAATTATAATTATAACATACATCGTTTTATCCACAAAACCATAGATCGCGCTATCCATACATTGCCCTTAAATCAAATCAAACACACCCATGCTCTTCAGTCTTCTTCACTTGCTCGATCTCCTCGTACAACCAACCGCGGTCATGCATGCATGCTTACACTTCTGACCGATCGATCGATCATGCGTGTCAGGCTGCAGCCAATTGTACTGCCTGCCAGTCTGTTCCTCTAGGCTCTACATACCTGAACAATTTACCAGGCGCTGAAGAGGCTAGCTGAGGCTGTGTGATGATGCAGGAAATTACAGTGCACACTTCTGATCAGGAGGCGTGCATCAATGCTAGTCCCCAGCTATATATAGCTTCATATGTGTCACCTCAACTAGCTAGAGTGGGGCAGCAATTCTTGCATTGGCATACACACATTAGCAGAGACGACATGCATATCACAGATTCACAGTGAAAAATCATTCACTGCAGTGTGCCAATCAACCTTAGCTTCAGTAGCTTAGCTTGTTCAATGAAGAGAGAGTAGCATTATCCTATAAATGCATGTTGCATGTGTCCAAATAACTAGTCAGCGAGTAAGTGCTCTCGGGGAGGAGGAAAAACTAACGTTGCAGTTTCTTTACAATCCAAACTCCAAATTAAATAAATTGTATGTGTTTCTTGTACTCATCAAATACCAAGGAATTTCAATTTTGGCTGATGTGTTCCTATACATGTAGCTAGGCAGAAAAAAAAACCTATTAAATTATCAACAGATATATATATATATATATATATATATATATATATATATATATATATAGTGGTGTCAACTAAAATTAAAGTACACTGAGCAACTTTGTGTAGATCACTTGTTGCCTTTTCTTTTCAGCTTCATTATTGCTTGCAGATAGAAAACGAAGAAAAGTTCAATCAGCTTGCTCATGCTTCTGGCAGTGACCTCCTTTTACTTTCCTTTGTGCAAATAAAAGGTGTTAGCTAGCAGTACGTAGGGATGGCGCTCGAAAAAGAATTAAATCTATTTTCTTATTAATGTATAAATTTGGATAACAACCTAACAAAAAATTGAATAAATTTTGTAATAATCCAGTATGTCTAACATGGCTTTTCAATAAAATAAACAAATCATAAATTGGAAACTAATATGTACTTTTGTTGTAAGAATTTAACATTATAAGATTAATGGACGTTAGGTTAGGTGATTCATGCAAAATACTTGGGTTGACTAAACAAATTAGGAAATATTGTGAAATACGTCTTATTAGATGGAATAATCATTTAAAATTTCATGACTCAAATTGCGCTGGGAGAAAAAAGGCGGTCTCCAATGGCTTGCTAATTCTCATGTTTATTTTAGCTTGATTTTTTTTAAAAAAGTATCATATAGTAGGGGTGAAAACGGTACGGAAACTTTCCGGATTCTAGACCTATTTTCGAAAACGGATCTGTCGATCGGAATATTTTGAAAACAGAAACGAATTCAGAAATATTTTCTCGGAAACAGAATCGAAAATGATAAGGGCAGTTTCCGTCAGAACTTGAAATCGGTCGGTAACTTTCCAGAAATTTTCTCGGAATTTTCGGAAATTTTGTGACTGAAATACCCCGGATTCATTTTTTAGCACTGAATAGTGAATACCATGGTGTTTGACTTTTTTTTTTAAAAAAATATTTGTTATGCAAATATGAAGTTAGATAAGAATATTTTTTTTTCTGCATTGGGATTTATCAACAACATTACTTTCTTAAACTAGATAATTATTTATTCCATAGATTGTGTTTTGTCACTTAACAATTGGACTTACATGATTGTGTTTTATGCTGAATTGTTAACTGTTGAGACTTGAGAATTGGATTTATCAGTTTGAGGGGGTTTTGTATTCCGATAACTTTTCGTTACCGTATTCACGCCGGTTCTTTTTCGCTCCGTTTTTAGTTTCGATAATATTCGATTCCGTTTTCGTATCCAGGGTTTCTGATTCCGATTCTGATTCTGGAAAATAATATGAAAATAAAAACGATAAAGATAGTTTCCGTCCGTTTCCGTACCGTTCTCACCCCTACGATACAGTGGATGCACACACCGACATATTACATCTCACTCGCAGTACTGCTCCCACATGTACGACATATTACATCTCACTTGCAGTACTGCTCCCACATGAACATGGCCAGGTTTTGTTCAGTACACATGCTTGAATATTTGGTGATACCAGAAACAACATAATCTGAAATACGCTCCTATGGAGATTTGAGGGTATTTTTTAATACGCTCCTATGGAGATTTGAGGGTATTTTTTACTAGGTCTCGACATCCAACCGTTATTCTGAAATTTGCTCATATGGAGATTAATTTGAAGGATATTTTTTACCCGGCCTTACATCCAACTAGATATATACATGCTTTTTAAATTGAGAACTTAACCCCTCAAACAACCCAATCCGAAATTCACTCATATAAAGATTTGAACTCAAGACCTTGGGGTGCTACTTAGGTCACTATACATGCCTTTCACATCTAGGATTTCATGTAGGTATGTTGACCTTCATTGGATAGATTTTGGTATAGATTTCTACCTAAGTTGGCCAAATATTTTGCATGACAGTGTATATATATGGACTTCACTACAACTTTAGAGCATATAACGCGCACCATTTAGTTACATTAATTAATTAATGTGATATATATTAAAGCAGTATATCATTAACATTTAACAACTCCATTATAAGTAATTTTGATTAATCCCATTCTAAGCATATTATTTCGCGCGCGCTATCCATTAAACACAAGTGGTGCAGGTTTTCATGACGTAGAATTTTTCTCAGCATATATGTTAACTAAAATTTAATTAGATCAATTGAAGGACTAATTTGATTGAAAAAAGACACGAATATTAGGGAATGACATAATATTAAATAATTAGAAGAGGTGAGGCTTCAAACCCAGGTCATCTAGCCCACCACATTGTGGAGCTAGCCGGAAGACCCCTAGGTGTTTATCAGGACTAATTTGATTGCAAGAATATATATATCTTGATGGAGCACAACGACTCAAATAACAAGTCGATCTGAGAGCATAGGACAGCATAGGCAACTCTATATATATATATATATCTTACACATTATATTGGTTTATAAGCTTGAGAAGTTCAGATCACAAACTACAGTTACCAAGATGTAGTGCTAACTTAGGCCAGACAGAGAACACATATACATCAACAACACTAATACATGCATGTTAAGTAAAGGCACGGCTGATCCATATAATCAAAATCTTTGACATTGATCTTCTGACTCTCAGTATTAGTACTTAGTCACGCAAGGGTTTTCATTATTTAAGACAGTGAAATGCATGTCAGCAAAGGGGAGCAATTCCTGCTCAAAACTTTGATGAGTTGCTCTCCCTATTATCGACGACGATCATGAGAACCACTCGGCATTCCATCCTTCAATTTCTCCTAGATCCATTCTGCACAACAAGAAACATTCGCTGTTACTAATAGGTTTCAAAAAAAAACATTCGCTGTTAAAATAAAATGCAATATATATGAAGGCCATAATCAATGGTAGTAGATGAGTTTCCTGTTATTCTGATAGAATTAAGAACATACTAATAAACTGAACCTGAATTTATGATTACGATACTATAGTTCATATGAATATATGATCGAGTCTCTAATTTTATTGTGCCAGGAAGAAAGTTTTAAAAGATATACATATATATCTTTGCCACTTAAGCCATGAAAAAAAAAAGGTGAAACTCTATACAGTTTGAAATGGAAAAGGTGGTACCCGATGAACAATTTATACTGTTGATTTGATCAATTCAGAACACTAATACCCCGTTCCAATTAAAGTAATATTTCACCGTATTATTCATGCAGATTATTTGCTCTACACCTCTAAAAATAAGTTTTTTGAGGAAACTTTCTTCTACTGCATTACCTAGAGATTACCTGTTATAATTAATTAAGCTAGTATTTGTTATTTGTATTTTCTAAAATATTTAGTTTAACCTTATAATCAAGTCGATAACCAACGATGTACAGTATTACGACCAAATTAAAACTCCGTTTCAAACGGGGGGTTAAGTGTTCAGGAATTTGATTTCAAAATAAACTACAGATTAATTTACTAACATATTTCGTAATTAATTTCCAGCATGCAGTAGAGAAAAAAGTCCTAATTTTTTTTATGCTTATTACCTCGGCAAGGAGACGTCTTCGCCGTAGCTCCCAATTCCATGGCCATGGTGGTAGTACTCGCCGAAATGCATCCCCAGCACGTCAGACCCGCTCTCTTTGCTGCTCTGGTGATGCTCAACCAGGTGGCCGCCGTCGCCGCCGAACCAATCCGGCGCCATGCGCGCCGCCGTCAGCTCCTCCTCCTCCTCCGCCGCCGCCGCCGCCGCCGACGCGTTCACGGCGCCTCCGGCCGCCACCGCCGACGCTGCCGCGCCGGCGCCGCCTTCGACGGTGTCGAGGAGCTTGCTCCACCACGCGGAGGTGACCAGGTTGACGGTGTCGCTCCACTCGATGTCGTGCTGCTCCCCGATGGAGTAGATGGCCGCCATCTCCTCGTCGTCCAGCACCCGGTGCAGCGACGGGTCGGCTATCTCGGCCGCCGCCAGCTGCGACTGCGAGCTGGTGTTCTCCGCGGTGGTGATCAGGGCCGACGGCGACATGTCCTGGCCGCCGCCGGCGGCGGCCGTCGTCGTCACCGACGGGGAGGAGTAGACGGAGTAGGAGGACGCCGGCGACGGCTGGTGGAGCAGCGGATGATAAGGTTCCAAACAGCCGGTGCTACTACCCTGCTTGCCGCCGTCGCCGTCGCAGACGTCGGCGACGACGCTGGTGAAGCCATGGAAGCTAAGGTTTAGCCCTAGCGGCTGTGCAGGGAGGGGCAGCAGATCACCATGGCCGAGCTGTGCCTGCGCGGCGGCCGCCATGGGAGGAGGTGGTGGTGCGTGGTAAGGGACAGGAGAGGAGTAAGCAGCAGGTGAGGAGGATAAGTGTGTGAGTGGGGAGTTGTAGAGGTAATCCGAGAAGGAAGCGTAGCCGTGATGCATAGCTGCAGCAGCAGAATTAGCTGATGATCTAGTACTTGCTGCTGCTTGCTCTACTATTTGTTGTTCTTGCACTGCTGCTGCTACCTGAGTCGCCACAACCTCTTGCTGCTGGTGGTGGTGGTGGTGTTGGAGATGGAGCAATTGCTGCTGCTCCTTGGCTTGTCTCATGGAGGCCCTGTGGATCTTGAGGGCAGTGACAATCTCTCTCCTGGCCTCAGCCATGTTGAGTAGCCTCTCCTGGTAAGGCCTGCTTGTGTGCAGCCTCCTCCTGACCTGCTTCTTGTGTGGCTGTGGCTGTGGCTGTGGTGGTGGTGGTGTTGTTTGGGGCTCTTGTTGGTCTGGCTGTGGATGGCAACAACCATGTGGTTTGCTGGTGCCCATGGTGGTGGTGTGATCCTTGTTGGATCTTGCAGTAGATGATGAGGAGCTAAGTTGCTTCACAAGGCTCCTAATGTAAGCCCCTGAGAGGTGTGGTGGCTCTTGTTGTTGTTGTTGTTTGTTGGCAGCATTGTTCTTTGAAGAGGAGGAGGAGGAGGAAGTGGTGGTGGTGGTAGGAACTAGTAGATTGTGGTTCCTCATCTCAATCACTCACTGTCTCTGTCTCTTCTTCTTCTTCTTCCTAGCTAGTGAGATTCCCCCTCTATAGCTTTCTTGCTAAAGAGAGAAAGAGAGAGCTTTGCCAGAGATGTGTATTATGGGAAGGTAGGGTGCAAGGGGGGTGGGGTGAAGGAGGTGATATAAATAGGGTGGTACTAGGAAAAGCATATGTATGTGTAGGAGTAGTTTGTTAGGATGCCATATGTTATCCTTTTGGCAATGCATGGCATACATGGGGTCTTATGGTAGGTAGGTTGGCAGATAGTGTAGCTAGAACAGACAGCACACAACGGTGGGTCATGTCATCTTTTTGGTACTTGAATACAAACATTGACTCTTGCCCAACAGCCCAAGTCTCCCGGCCGGCCGGCCCCCATATCTCAGGGATATGTTTAGGGATATATGTGTATACATATAGACATTTTTTCTGGTCATTCAAAGGTCAAGCTTTTAGATGGATACACGATAGGAAAGAATTCAAGACTATCTCCACAAGGGCCAAAAGAGTCATAATCTGGTGCATAACTTTAACAATTCCTAGTGACTTTTCTTTGACATTTTTGTAGTTTAAATTTTAAAAACAAACCTAAAAGAACTGACTAAACCTATTTAATTATTTGTCCACGTCACCTTTATTGTTGTGGCAAGAAAACTTGGTACACCGATAAATAACTGTGACGCGCCAAGGGTCACGGTGGCATAACAAGTTACTATTGTTGCTGTGAACCGTGGTGCAACACAGCTCCTTGCCATGCCATCTCGATGGTGTGGCTAAAAGATCTATTTTTAAAATTAACTTCCTTAGAGTCTGTCCTTAAAATTTAAATTAATAAAGGTTTTAAGGGGCGGAGGCACTCCTATTGTTGGGGGGTGTTAGTGTGACCTATATATAGGCTGCAAAGGGAGTGGGGCACATCTTAAGTAAGGAGGAAGAACATAAAAATAAGAAAGGGAAAAAGGTAAATAAGAGGGAAGGAAAACAAAAGTAAGAAAACAAGGGAAAATAAAATTTCTTGGGTGTGGATCCACACATGTTAGTCGGTGCAAGGTTACTGATGGTGTCACATCAGCGTTCGTGTTAGTGTGCCGAGTATGATGTTGGACCTTTATTGTTAATCATATTAATTGAGTTCAGGTGGTTATACATTTTTCGAGTTTATATGCACACCACATGTGCTATGAACCATTAGTTTGTGTATTGTACTCTTGATTAAATATCCAAGCTTATCATGAGATCGAATTATTGCCCATACATACTTCATGCAAACCCCCTTTTTTGGCTGTCATCCCATCCTTAGAATTACGGAAGGGAAAACAGAAAAATTGAAGGAATTTGAGAATCCAATCAATAAACCACGGCCCTCTTGCAGTGTACTGCACATGGATGCAAAAGTAGCTAGTATGGGACAATGCATGATTCGCTTCAAATATGGCCAACTCCTTTGTTCATCGCTAGCTTGCTGCATGCGGTACACAACTGACTCGAGAAGGCGATAAGATTCATCAATCAATCACATAAAGATAAGCAGGTGTGGCCTACAAAACATAGACATGAATTATACACGGCAAGTGGATAGAGATGTGCATGAATTTTCCTTTGATGCACACACGTATGGAGTGTATGGACCGATAAAGAGATCCACACAGAGAATATTCCGTTTCATATTATAACTCTCTTTGATATTTTTTCTTAGTCAAACAACTTTGTTTATAGAAAAAAGTAACTATATTTTAAACACCAAATTATTTTTATTAAATAAAATCTAGCATTGAATATATTTTGATAATATGTTTGTTTTATGTAAAAAATGCCACTATATTTTTCTATAAATTTAGTCAAACGTAAATAAATTTAACTAGAAAAAAAGTTAAAACTACTTACGAAATGAGAAATGGAGGGAGTAGACATGTATAAGATGATGACCAAATGGTATGTGTGGCCAGCCGCAAGTGCAGTCCTTGCCATCCCTGATTGTACCCTACATTCTTGATAGAATGATTGTCTATGTACGTACTACGGACCATGGCTTTCTCTAGAGATCGCTCTCTCATGTCAACAAAACTACCTACTAGCTAGTAACAAGATTGATCTGAGCCGAAAAGATAGAAAGAAAACATGCTAGCTGGATCAGCATGTGTGCATAAGCTAGCTACAAATTGAGGGCCGAAAAGAGGCTGCGTGCCACGACTGATCATTAATGTCGTCTATTAATGTGGTCGTTCGTTGATCGGTCGACCGAGCTACACACTGTATATGCATATCCAAAACTGAATTCAGATGGGGTGCCCGGTCACGTACATGTGTTGCATGCAATATAGTGTTAGCTCTCGACTTGATATGTGCATGGTAGCTCTCCCTCCATGGCTCCATGATCAGTAAAAGACCATTTGTCTAGCTATGCAACTGGACGTACTAGTATTCCAGTCCGGCGGTATATGTTGGGCTGACCCAAGATTTAGAACTTGTCACTACTATAAAAACGATTTTTTTTCTATACGAGTACCAGGTTACAAATAGACCGTAACTAGTCATGTCTACAAAAATCGACCATTGATTTCAGCATACGGCTCCTTAAGAGGAGCAGATGCAAAATTCTATTTTTGCAGGTGGGCCTCTTAAGGGGTTGTATGCAAAAATGAGCCTATTTTCATATGGACCTCTTAAGTGGTCCGCTTGCAAAAATACTCATCTTCTCCATAGATTTTTTTTCTCCCCTCCACTCTCTTTTCCCTCTCACCACTTCATTTTTTTTTCAACTCCTCTCCCCTCTCTCTTTTCCTCCTCTCCTGATTATTTTCTCCTCTCTCTTCACTCTCTCTCTTTCCTCTCCGAGCGGGAGCGGGCGTTGGCAGGCCGCCGCCGATGAGGCGGCCGGGAGCGGGCGGCGGTGGGTGGCCGCACGCCGCCGTTGCCGCTTGTTGCGCCTCACCCGGCACCACTGCTAAGTTTAGGGTTAGGGATAGTTGGCTGTATCTGTGAGGGGGAGGCTAGGAGTGGGAAAGAGGGTAGTAGGAGTGGGTAATTCGCGCCCAATACACTTGGGCTAATGGGCCAACTAAGGAGGAAAAAAGCAGGCCCTAGAAGAGTGATTTATTAGCTTATTGGGTTGTTTGAGGCTTCTTTTTTTTAACATTTTTTAATACACTAGCAAAAATGCATGTGTGTTGCAATAGATGAAGACAATTTTTACAATTAGTAAAAACACTGCAAATTTAAATGACAAACCGAAATAAGACAAACAAAACAATGGCAAAACACTCGAAATATATAGTATTGAACCTTATTCTGCATATTTCATGCATCATCGCACGAAGAATACCTTATTCTATCTTACTATAAAGTTGATGCCCACTAACTACTAAAGCTCGACACTCATTAGCACTATAAAGTACATGCAAGTATGCCACATCATCACCCATTAGCAATTATTATCTAGAGTATTTCACCTACCAGCAATTATTATTTAGAGTATTTTAAATATCTTATAAACATGACGTATCATTTACAATTTTGTTGTATTTTTAGAACTTAATATGCAAGTAATGTCAAATCAATATCTCCACATTATTTTCACATCGTTTAAATATATACATCTACCATTTCTATAATGTACAGCATGCACTCATCCACATATCCCGTAGTAAAGCGTGGGGTATCAACTAGTATACATCATTCCATAGCCTCACAAATTGATCGAGAGGCTAGTATGTCATAAGTTGATGCGTGGGTATTTTGCTCTATCTCATCAACCAAAGATTGAAATTTTGATTATTCAATTAGTGAAAGTTTTTTTTTTACTGTTGTCAGGGTTATGGATACCACATACCTAATAGTAGTTGACTAAATCTCGGTAGGACCCACCACATACCATGTCTTATACGGAAACAACCTTGGGATATAGGAGGAGTTCCGCATAAGGAAGGATGAATAGAGTTCTACATGGAAACGACAAGGACTACTCGGATTGTATCCATATTGGTTTCTCTAGTTCTACTTGGACAAGGGCACACCTGTGGGTATAAATATAAGGCCCCCTAGGAGGAGAGGGGACACAGAAAGACAGATCAAGATACATATCAACACACAAACCAATATACGCCAAGACACACCGCCGGATATCGACATCAGAGATATGCCTGGACTGACCCTATCTGGTACCTACAGAGGCCGGCTGTAGGGATCTAGCGCTGTCTCTGATCTCGCCGGGCACGGATTCAAGGAAGAAGACTACCCTGTTGTCGACTACGTGATGATACTTCAGTCCGCTATGTCGACAACAGTTAGATATGCTACCCCAAATATTGTACTGGTGTGATTATGGTGAATAAGAGCAACGACCGGCTTCGGCCAATAGGAGTAGGGTTATTACCTGACAATTCAGGGGCCCGAACATGTATAAAAATCCTCGTCCTCATCTCTTTTATTATAATCTCGCATATATCCTAGTACCAACGATCCCCATACTATGCAAATACCGGAATCACGACATTAAACGTCGACAACTGTAAATAAAAACCATTTGCAAAATAACAAACTTGTCGCATACACATCATAAACAATGATAATAGAGCATATGTACATGGTGCCTTAGTCAATTTGAATCTTGGTGCCTGGGACATCAAGATTCAAAGTGAGTATATACCCAATTCAAATGAGTATGAAATTTTTAAAAATATTTAAGGTATGAACATTAACTTCTTTACTAACTAGTTCAAACAAGTTTGAACTGAATTTGAACATTTCTTTTTAGATTTTGATTCTAGGTATATAGTATCCAAACATATAATTAATTAGTTAGGTATGTAACAATAAATTGTGAAATAGAGTTGAATTATTATTTGAGTTGTTTTCTTGCTAGGTATATACTCATAATTTGAATTTTTTTAAAAAAAATTCATACCTTGGTGCCCAGGCACGAAGGTCCTATACACACACGTATATACACACAACATAATATTGAGAAACGGCTCTTAGGGGGAAAAAGCTATACCATATTGTTTACATGTTCAATCTGAATATGCAAGGAGGATATCCACAACCAATTAATGTTTCAAATTGACCGCATATCTGAAAATGACAATCCTTTCAACATGTTGGAGTTGCTTGGAAGCAAGCTTGTAGGGTTGGTCAATCCTGCAAAATTATTCTTTTGGAAAAAGCATGTATGCCATTTGGCATAATCGTGCATAACTGAAAATGGAATAGTCAGAGAATGGTAATGTTGATTGAAATTCTAGCCAACCTAAACTTTTCTACTGCATAATGTCCTGTACTCTACATAGTACCAACGAGGAAATTAGAAAGCGATTAATTAATTATTAGTTCTCTTTTTAGTCTGATCTTCTCCAAGCATATAATATCTAAAAGTTGAACTGTGGAAACCAACATAAAACATCCTTGCTTAAAATAAAATACAGTTTTAGTAGCAAATAAGAGGGGCAACTTTTTTTCGTGCTACATGTGTTAATTAGCTTCATGATTCATAGGTTGATCTATATGACTTGTCTAGACACCATATGAATCAAACTGTGATATTTGATATATATTACTCTCTCCATCCCATAATATAAGGCATGGTCAAACTTAGCACAGTCTTCAAAACTAATCTTTGACTTATAATTTTTCATATATTATAAAGTTTATTGCGATAAAATTATAACCATCTTAAAGCAAATTTAAATGTCAATACAATGATATTAATTTTAGCAAATAAAATTTAATTTATATTATAATAATTGTTGGTCAAATATTTTTAAAGTTAAATCTTGGAATATGTGCACGCCTTATATTATAGGATAGAGGGAGCATTAAGATATACTCCCTACGCCCAATAATATAAGTATTTAAAGTATTTGAATTTTACATAAGAATATTAGTATACCTCCTAAACTACGGTTTGTCACAACAATCATCTCTCATTTAAATTATTTTCTTCTCATCTTATCCCAATCACAAGAAAACTTGCACTCTTTCCACCCTCAAGCATCTCTCATTAAATGGGGGCCTTAAAGTTTTTTTCCGCTCAACTTAACCTTAAACTTTGCTAAATAATCTAGAAGTGCTTTCATTGTCGGATGAAGGGAGTAATTAAAATCTAATGTAAATTTTGATTAGAAAAATGTTGTCTAAGATTGACTTTAATTTGATCAAAAACCAAAATTCATGTGCACTCGAAGGAAACGACAATGCTTACAATATACTCCCTCCGTTTCAGATTATAAGACGTTTTGATTTTGGTCAAAGTCGAACTATTCTAAGTAGTTTGACCAGTTTTGTAGAAAAAAATAGTAATATTTTTAAACCAAGACAAATATATTATGAAAATTTATTCAATTATAGATTTAATGAAACTATGCTAGTGTTGTAAATAATACTATTTTTTCTATAGAGTTAGTCAAACATAGAGTAGTTTGACTTTGACTAAAGTCGAAACGTCTTATAATCTGAAACGGAGGGAGTAGTACATATACTCCCTCATCTCATAATATAAGGTGTGCATGCACACATTTCAAGATTTACCCGTTAAAACTATCGGTGATATGGGCCCGGGGGTACGCAAGATGGAGGAAAAGAGTCCTTCCGTCTGGCCAAGTGGCCGCGCGGCCTTTTCCCCCTCCCACCCCTCGGGGCGAAAACAAGCGGTCGTGAAGCGGCCAAGGGGCCTCGGGGTGCCCTACCGCACCCCTCAGGCCCTTGGGGGGAGCTGCCTCGAGGCCCTCGCTTGGCTGCCACGTGGTGGCCGAGTGGGCGGAGGGAGAGGTGTTCTCAAGCACCTTAAATAAGCGGCGCCCCAACCGTCCCCCGCCGCATTTAATGTGGTGTGGGCGGACGTGAGGCGCCGCCCGATTGACGTGTGTCAATCGGGCTTGACCGGTCTGTGGCTGACCAATAGGCGGATGGAACGGGCAGCAGCGCACCCACATCCCGCCCTGTGTCAGGCAGAGTGGGGGCATGTAAGCCCTGTCTCATCAGCATGTCGCTGAGTGTGCCGCCCCTGTATGGAGTCCACCAAAGTCGCCAAGGAATTAAGAGGGAAAGACAGGCGTGTCCCCTGTGTCAGACGGGGGACGGCGCTGGGCCCACCTGAGGATGAGCAACCGCCTTGCTTCCGGTTGAAGGCAAGGACAACGGCTTGACCCAGGACATATGGGCCCCCACCCAATGATGGGTTGTGTAAGGCGGTAAATGTGGTATCCCCTTGAACTATAAAAGGAGGACCTTGCCCACCGGAAAAAAGAACGCGACTTGAGAAGCTAGCTTGAGCCTAGGGTTAGAACTCCCTTGTAACAGCACAAGCTTAATCCCACACACAGGAGTAAGGTATTACGCTCCCTAGCGGCCTGAACCTTTTTATTCCCTTGTTTCTCACCCTCTTGCGAAGAGTCTCATCAACTAGACCCATAGCGGAAAGACGCTCTTGATCATCGCGCCTTATCCCCCGGCCAAACTCACAAAAGGGGGTCTCACGATCTCCCGCTAGAGAGGGTCACTCGACAAAAACATTTGATCAACACTTAGTATAATATGAAATGAATTTTATTTGTTAAAATTTATATTTACTTTCATATGGTTGTAATTTTATTGCTACAAACCTTATAGTATATGAGAAATTATAAGTTAAAGATTAGTTTTATAGTCCGTGACAATTTTGATCGTGTCTTATATTATGGGATAGAGGGATATATTAAGGGGGGGGGGGGTCAAGTTCCCACATCCAACAAGTCAAACAATGAGGTGGCAAGCTAACATTTTTGGCCTCATGCCAAAATACTCCTCTTCTCCCTCGAATTCACAGGTGCATATGCATTCATCTATAGCGCATGCAGAAAGGGCCGGGGCCTCATCAATCTCAAAGCACATCGTCTGACATACATGCATTGAGTGTACAAGCATATATGCATGCGTGGATCATCTGTATCCATCAGCAGCAAGGCAGGATTCAAGAGCATTCTTCTCCCATATACACACACACAATGTAGGCTGAAACCCTACGTACGCGTGTATAGCCGACCTATATATATACTCCCTCTATCCCTAAATGTTTGACGCCGTTGACTTTTTAAGACATGTTTGACCATTCATCTTATTCAAAAAATTTAAGTAATTATTAATTCTTTTCCTACCATTTAATTCATTGTTAAATATGCTTTTATGTATATATATAGTTTTACATATTTCACAAAAGTTTTTAAATAAGATGAACGGTCAAACATGTTTAAAAAGGTCAACGGCGTTAAACATTTAAGAAAGGAGTATATACGTGACATGTATAACAAGCTAGCTAAGCTAGATATAGCACTTAAGAGAAGAGACAGAGGTGTAGCAGAGATGAGTTGTGCAAATGGCTCACCTCTATCCCTCAACTAGTACACAACACAGCGATATCCCTCCCATCGACGTCTCTCTAGCTCATCTCTCTCTCTCTCTCGTCTACACTTAAGGTGATTGGCTGCATGAACGGTGGAGATAGCTAGGAAGCAGTAGCTATTAGAGATGGCAACGGGGACCCATAACTAACCCGATACCCGATGGGTTTTTACTCTATTAGGAGCCAATTATGTTCTAACTCTTATATCCATGGGTCTACTGACGGGCGAAAATTTTTACCGATTGGGTACGTGGGTATGGGTCTGTTCTTTACCCACCCATACCCACCAACCCGTGGGTGAAAAAAACCCGTAGATTGAATCTAAAACTATGAGTAACATAACTCCCAACTACTACTAAATCATAGCATAAAACTCATTTCACATCTTAAACACTGTTCTAGTCTAGTTACATGAAATTATTATTTGATTTCTTGATTATGTCATATGGTTATAGATTTTTTTTTACTTGCCTTTGAATGATAATGTTAATAGTATTATTGTCAGAGAAAATATTAATGGTTTACAGTTCTAATATGGCTAATTACAGAATAAAATTATAAATGCTACAAGTCAATTATATGGGTATGGATACCCATACCCGTACGGGTATGAGTATGGAGACGATTTTGTATCCACGATGGGTGTGAGTATTTAAGTGGGAACATTTAACCATCGTGGGTGTGGGTATGCACCCGTTATCATCTTTAGTAGCTATCGTCCTCCAAAAGTCTACGCGGCCTACTTAGTACATACGTATAGCCTACACATGTAATTAAGTATAGCATCTAGATTGGGGCTGACACTAGTATAGCTACGTACGTAGATGGAAGACGAGAGAAGATTGATGAAGAATGGCTAGGGCTAGGGCGCTACGCAATAGGCTACCACTACTGCAGGTCTGCAGCATGTTCCTGCATGCATGCGGCCGCTCTCGCATGAATGATAGTACTCCTACATCGATCAATCGATGATGCTTATCTAGTACTCCTACTCCAGTATTTAGTGCTATAGTAGTGATATCGATCATCACCTCGCCGTCCGTCCTTGCTCGATCGATGGGATCGCGACGAGCTAGGATGACGACGACGACGATGGCGGCCGCGGGCGCAGAGGCGCAGGAAATGCACGCGATAATTTGCTCAATTCCCGAGTGGCCGTGCGTGGTGCAATTACTCATGGTGATCGATCGACGATATGATGCAGCAGGCGAGAACGAGCTCGAGGGCCGCCTCCGGCCGCCTAAGTACGTACCGGAGTTACCGCGCGCGCATATGTTTCCAGCGCCGCCGTAGTGGACAAAGGGGACCAGCTAGTACTGTAGCTAAGCTCTACCCCCTCCGTACTCGTAAAAGAAATCGTTTTGGACAGCGACACGGTGTCCAAAACACAACTTTAACTTCTTGTTTCTATAAAAACATTTATTGAAAAGTGATATATGCATACTCTTATGAAAGTATTTTTAGACAAATCTATTCATATATAATTTTTACTTTTTGACTTAACAACTTGAGAGTTATATTCATGATTTATATTTTTAAGGTTTGACTTAAACATTATCCTAAACGACTTCCTTCACGACTACGGAGGGAGTACTACGTCGTAGTAAGGGGTTTAAATATTTCATTATCCGACCGACCGACCGGTGGGTGCTGTGTGGCGGCGAGGAAAAGAATAATGGTGGTGGATAATACACGGTTAGTTTTTCAGATGAAAATACTCATAAATTCCAGTCACTTCTCTAGATAGCTCAGATTAGGTTAAGATTTCCCCCAAAAAAAAGATTAGGTTAAGATTAATTATACACTGAAATAATCTTATTCTCATCCTAGGGAACCCAGCCCTCCACTACTACACAAACGATTTTTCTGTACGATTTTTCTATACGAGACCTCATAATTTTTGCAAACGAACCGTAAGTGGCGGCATCTGCAAAAATCGACCTTTATTTTCACATAGACTCCTTAGGACGCTCGTATGCTCATTTTTGCATGCGGATCACTCAAGAGCCCGCATGGAAAAATCGATTTTTCCATACGGACGTCTTAAGGAGCCGTATGAAAAATAAAGTTTGAAACTAGTTTATCTCACTCATATGAACTCTAAATTGGATGATTCTTTTTCCTAAATGTTTCTAAAATCATGCTCTATCATGTTATTGTGTTCTTTCTGCTATTATTTTAGACATTTTTTTCTTGTGACTTCGTTTTATCAATTAAAAATTTAAATTTCAAAACTTCAAAAAATATTTTGAAGCAGTAAATAATTTCAGCTGAAAGAGTCATCAACAAAAAAGTTGTATAACTTATCAAGATCTATAACTTTTATTTTGGTCATTTCTTCATCCGACAAAGTAATAGTAACATTTTCATAAAATTTACATATCTCTCTTTTCCCTCCCACCACTTCAATTTTTTCCAACCCATCTCCTCTCTCTCTCCCCTCTATTTTTTAATTTTACTCTCCCCTCTTTCTCTCTTTATCTCCACAGATCTGTTCTCTCCCTCTCTCCCTCTCCCTCTCCGTTGGATCTGCCGCCCTAGGGAGCGGCTGCGGCTACGGCGACGACGGCACGCAGCAAGGGCGGCGGATCGATCCGACGAGCGGGCAGCGACCCGGGTGGTGGCGCCACCGCCATCCCCTCCTCACCGCCGCTAACAATGACGACGACGGGCGGCGCCACCCCGCGCGAATCCAGCACCAAGGGCGCTCCTCTCTCGCGCGAACGTTGGGGTAGCCGATCCGGCGCCGGCGTGGATAGCGGGCGGCGGGGGCAGCCAATTCGGTGATAGCGACGACGGCAGGCGACCGGGGCAACGGATCCGGCGCCGGCGACGATGGCGGGCCGTGGGGGCGACAGATCCGGCGCCGGTGACGGCGTGCGGCAGGGATACGACGCTCCAGTGGCGGGCTAGGATTCGGTTTTTTGGTTTTTTTTTGTTTGCTGAATTTATTTTCGCATGCGGCCGGTATAAGCGACCATTTTCGCATGCGGTTGCGCCGGCCGCATGCGAAAAGCGTGATTTTTGCAGACCTTCTCGCCCATGCGGTTGGCGCAACTGCATGCAAAGACCCTTCTCGCCCGCATGCAAAAAGGGTTTTCGTAGTAGTGCTCCCCTCCTCTCACGCCTCCACCGACGCCAGATCAAGTGCGCCTCCTCATCGAGCATTGTCGCCATCTCTCCTCCCCAAGACAAGGGCGAGGTGCCCCACCCCGCTGTCTTCCCTATCTCTGGTGGCCTACACAGCCGGAGTCACAACGGTCATCCCTACCTCTTAACCACATGGACTTTCACAATCCACTGTTGATCCTATCGTCACCGGTGGGAATCCTCCCTTTTCTCATGCCGTACTTAGAAATTTAGGGTTCTGGTGCAAAATATAAAATAGGGCTTACCATTAGAAAATGTCAAAAAATATCTTTTTTTACATCGGCTACTATATATTCTTCATATTTGCACAACAGACCTGAATAGACTCACTTTTTCAATTAATGCCAAGAAGAATTATTGTGTATGGATGCAGTGATTTAACTTTATTAAGAAGAGAAGTGGAAACCCTTAATCGTACGATCACGTTATCATCATGAGACATGGTTCTTTGAAGAAGATATGATTACCATCGGAATACTTATTGGAGTTAAAGAAAATCAATATGTTCTATTAATTCCATATCAGCAAAGTAAGAAAAGCAAAACTATATAAAAATGAAACAAGTGAACTTTAAACATGCATGTTGGAACACATTATCATGGACTAAAATATGAAAAATTTAGGACCTCTATTTCTTTTTCAGCATGTTTGATCAAAAAGTGGGAAGATGATTGCTAGATTGAAGGTAACCTGAAATGTAGCAACCCCGGTATCTAGCCACCACCCACAGTGTTTTTTAGTACCTCACGTATATATAATGCAATGCGATATTTGTAGTTTAAGGTCAGTTGTAAATCTTGCTTAGAAGTGGCTAATCCAATAGAAAAGAGTATTTCTGTTACACTTTGAAAATTAAATGGCAATCAAAATGAGCCTACCATCCACCTGTTTGGGCCAATGGTCCTTACAAGTCTTCTAGAGCCCAATAGCTCAGTACCCCTAAGGGAGAGGACAACAAGCAGCAGAGGCCACAGGCCAGACGAGCAAGGGCTTGGCGAACATAGCAGGAAATAAGTGCACCTAACGTCCCTAGTAACCACGGTACTGGAAATTAATCTTGAACCCTCAACTTGTAAAACTGGATTAAATTATGTCCTCCAACAAGTATAGATGACGAGTTTTGCTGACAAGGCAAGTTGACCTGATCTAGGAGTTTACGTAGCAAAAACAAAAGTCATCCTCGCTCTTCTTCCCTCTTCTCTCTCCCTCATCTATCTTCCTTTCCTCTCTCTCTCCCCTCGTTCCTCAAGGCGAGGAGAGCCGTTGCAGCTAATGCAATTTGGTGCCGGCGTGCCGCTACTTCGTCTCCTTGCACGCGGACCGCCGGTGTGCAGGAATCCGTGCACAAGTGGCATGGATGGGACGAGACGCTGGGATTGGTGATGAGGAAGCAGATCAAAGCAACGAGGACGCTGCAGGTGGAGCTCCAGCAGCAATGGAGGGGAATCAGGTGGCGATGGATCAGTGGCCAGACAACACGAAGTCGACGGCCCAACGCGCAAAGACGAGAAATCAACGAGGCCGGGAGTGGGTGGCCATGATGAGGCTGTGGGCGATTTATGTTATGTGCCCTCCGTGTTAGGCACGGCCAGCGGCGGAGCTAGCGGGAGGGGGGAGGCGAGCCCCAACTACTACCCCGCTGGTCTCCATGGAGTTGTGAGGGAGGAGAAGGGGGAAAAGATGGAGAGGAAGAGGAGGGGAGGGGGGGAGCGGCGGATGAGCTTGGGCAAACCTAATGATAGAGAAGTAGTACAATTAAATCCATATAAGCTCATACACGATTTAGCATAGATCGAGTTTGTAAAGCCTCCTTATTCCACTTAATGAAGCACAAGCACGTACTAAAGCACGCTTTTGAAAAAAAAAAGAACTACTCGTATATAGGGCCCACCCCTGAGTTGGGGCAGCTGTTTTACTGCGAATGAACTTCAGGTCGAAGTTGGGGCAGCTGTGTTTTACTGTGAATGAATGGCTTGTACTGTTATGCAACTAGTATACAACAATGTGAGGGACACTCATATGGATAATCAACAATGTTAGTACCAGTTGTGTTAAGCAGTGCATAATGTTTCAGTTTTGCAGCAAAGTTTGGGAAGCAACACTACAACTAACTGAATTTCCCTACGAAGTAACTGATAATTTCATTTGCAGTTCCTAAATCTGACTATTTGGTGACTTGTGGTTCAGGTCGCGATCAGCTATTAGTTTTTACGAAATGATGACAGAAGCTAAAACAGCAGCCTAATCTCTCATCTTTTAGAAACATTCTCAGCAGAAATTTTGCCAAGTGTAAAAGGAACCATGTGACATTTCAACAATATTTTCTTTAGTCACATATGCATGGGAAAACATACTAGCTAGGTGGGCTCAATTTTGTCATGTGTCAAAAGAATTTTTCCTATGCAACTAAGTTACTACATGTAAGAGGGTTTATAATATTGATCTCATTTTTAATTCTCAAAAGTTGTGTTGTTTTTGTTTCACCTAAAGGATCATGTGTTTGCAGGGTCTTTGGACAGGATATACAGTAACCTCCCCGAGCAGTAATTCTACATTGTGGGAGGCATCTGCTCCTTCACTGTATCGATGCAAAATTGATTAGTGCGTATGTTGTATGCTTCTGCTGTTTAGGAGTAATTTTTCCTCGATGCAAAATTGTGTGCGTACACAGTATGAGATTTCTTCCTAAGCATTATTTTGCGATGTTTTCGTTCAGTTCAATGTTGAATCAATTCGTTTCAGCCTGTGTACATGTGCAGATACGATTTTTAAGAGAGAAATGTCATATTGTAATATTAAACATTGGTGCAGATAACTTATCAAGCTTCAAGGACATACATGTCATTGTACCCTTAGCAGACAATCACACACCAAAAAAAAAAAATCAAGTTGCCAAATTCATAACTTCTCCAGCTAGCAGATTCTCAGGACAGCTTGATTTTCAGATAATCACTGCTCACAGAAGCTGTATCAAACACCCGTTTTTCTTTTCTGACCTGTTTCTCTTTCTTCTTATTTATTTATTTATTTTCACGTTGGGCACTCCTTGGTCTCCAAATTCCAGTAGCACCTGCATTTGCAACCAAGGAGGTAATCAACAAAAATAAAGCCACTTGCACAAAACTTATATACAATTTATAGTGATGCGAGTTATAATATTTTCTAAAACTGTAACCAGCATGTGTGCGTTTACATGATTACATCAAATAGTAACAAATCTGAATTCGATTCACAGGGAATGCTTGGCCATATAAGATTGGGTTCGTCGTGGCAGAAGTTGCAGGAATGCAAAAGTAGAGTAGTAAAGTGGACAAAATGAGGACAGTCATGATGAACTTTGGTTTGCAGGGCCAAAAGCTTTCCAACCTAGATACTACAATTATCCACCAACTACAATTAAATTGGAACTGTAAGTAAATTACCAATATTGCCACTGTAAGTATGCAGCAGAACACATAGCCAACAATGAAACTAACAGATATCCTTGCTCGAGAACATAGAGAAAATAAGAGAGAATCTAATCACACAATAATAAGCATAACTTACAGTACATACCAGCACAGCTACTGAACATATATCGCACTGGTGAGGATGCCGGCGACCCCTGACTGGCTAACGATCCCGTCGTTGGCCGCGGCGCTGATGAAGATGTACCTGATCGCCCCACTGTTTACCCCATGAGTTCTTGACGACCCAGTAAAGGTCTCCCAGGTCGTCGACGTCGTAGCCCACGATCAAGATGGAGTGGCTGATAGTAGTGTTGCCCGGCCCATAATAGATGGGGCCTAGGAACCACGGTTCCAACTATTACAAAAAAAGCATCATTAGGCCATATTTGATCTCGTCAAAGAGCAGCAATGGCAGCAATCAAGTGAATCATCAATCTTGTAACATACATTTTAAGGAGCATTATTTGTGACATATAAACAGCCATATTTAGAGGCTTAAATCCTAAGAGAATCCTAGGCATGTATATATACAAATCCTCGCTATAAAAGGGGCATATTAAGATCAATAAAATTGAGGGGATTCACTGTTTTCACTGTTCACTTTTTGTTCTATAACATATCATCAGCACGTGGAGGGTAAGATGGCACGTACTGTTTCTCTCGATGCCGGTTCTTCCCTTCCTCGCAACATCCGTGCCCGTCGTCTCCGTCAACTCATGCATCAGCTTGAGAGGATCCTTCGGGCTCCAGTGCGTCGTGCTCGATGCGGCAGGGGCCGTGGCCCCCCATCTCCTCCCCTTGGCTTCGCTGGACGTGAAGGATGACGCCACAGCAGCGGCGCTGCTGCCCGAAGGAACACCGGAGCCGACAACACCTACTCCAGCACCCTCGCAACTCACCAAGGGCCTCTGGTGGTGCCCGACATGTGCACTGCACCAGAAAGGATTCTGGTGGAGTCCCCGCATCACCGTGAATCCCATGGGTGGACAGCGAGGGTGCGGCCGCAGCAGGAGCTGCCCGACATGGTGACGGCCTTCTGTCCTCATCACGGTTGGACCCAGCATCTTCGCCGCGCCATTTCTCGATCACCATCGCCGGACTATTCGCTGGAGACGCCGTTGCACACACTGACACCGGCTAATCCGCCGGAGTTCCTCCTCAAAGGAACCCTCGCTGCATGTCGCGGAGCCCCGCCATTCTACATGGCAGCAGGGGGCTCCGGCGAGAACTCTGCCCCTCCACCGGCCCCTCCGTTCCCCGACCCCTGTCGTGTCATCAAGACCGGGCATGTCCCGGCCAAGACAAGCGGCGGCGGCAAGTCTAGCCGTCCCCCACCCTAGGGTGAGGGGGAGGCCTGAGCAAGGGCAGTGAAGGGTCCAGGAGGTGGGGGGAGGGTGCAGGGTGGCGGCGGTAGCGGCATTAGCGTCACCACGGCGTCGGCGGCTGCCCGGCGGCGTGGGTGGCGTCCTCAGCGGCATCCTCAGCGGTGGTGGCGGCAGCCCGATGGCAGCGACGTCCGAGGCAGCAGCCTCGGCTGCGGCGGCCGGCCCCAGCCACGCCGGTGCCCGACGGGGCGGCCTTGGCTGAGGGCGATGACGGCGCTGCGCCCTCCCGAGCTAGGTGGCGGAGGTGGCTTGAAGGGGAGGAAGGGTTAGGGTTTGCCTAACCGAACCCTCCTCCCCTCCCTTAAGCCAGGCCAGCCCATTTGCCACCCACGCATGGGACACGCCAGTGCCATGCTAATGGGCTGCCACCCCCGCGCCTCACGTCCTCGCTTCGCGGACCGGAAAGGGTGGTGGGCCGAAACCTTTATTTCGGCCCATTACCTAATTATCTTTATATTTTCAGCATTTACATTATAGCACTTGACCTTCGGTCATTTTAAATTCAGCAAATAATCATAGTTTTACATTTACAATCAGCACCTTGTAATTCTCTGTTATTGTAAATATATGGGTTTGTTTAAGCATTTCCATGTCCTTTACATTTACCTTGCAAATTTATTCTCCTCGCCCTATTTTATTTTATTTTTCAACTATGCCAAAATTTCTCAAAATTTTGGCTATGACAATGTAGGTGAGATGACAACCAAAGAGTTCGATATGCTCGCTCTCGATGGTTTCAATTTCCCTATTTGGGTGATGGATCTCAAAGTGAGTCTATCAACCAATGGACTATATAGATGTATAGATGAAACAACAGATGGAACCGTTACCCCCTCTAACATGTCAAAATTTTCTGCCTTAAAAGTGATAAGGAATCATATCCATCCGTATTTGAAAATGGAATACATGTTAGAGGAGGACCCACGAGCTTTATGGACATCTCTGAAAAATCGATATGAACAGCATAAGGCGATTATCCTCCCAGAGGTATCGCATGAGTGGAACCACTCGCGTCTACAGGATTTTAAAACTATAGACGAATACAACTATGTTGTTCATAAGATATGATCTAAACTCCGGTTAAAAAATGAACCTTCTGAAGCGGAGAAAAATGAAAAGACTCTGTCTACAATGCTCCCATCAGAAAGGATCATTACTCAACAATACCGTGAGAAGAATTTCACAGTTTATTCTTCACTCATTCAGACATTGAAACATGCAGAAAAGAACCATGAGCTCACTGTATGGAACTAGAACCAGCGCCCGTTGGGCACTGCACCACTGCCTGAAGTACATGCGAATGAGAAGAAAAATGTTCCAGATGGGAATACACGGACTAGAAGTTCATCTGGCAAGGGCAAGCGTAAGAGAGCCAAAAAGCAATGTGGGAACGCCAAAAAGGGGAAAGGCAATTCTAAGCCCAATAATAATAGCGGCAACAAAACTGCATGTTTCAGGTGTGGTTGCTACAATCATATTCCTAAGAAATGCAGGACCCGTGGGATTGTATTCCCGTCGTAGTAGAATTCACCCGTGAGATCTAGGATCTGTTCGTTGATAAATCCCATCAATTATTCTTGAACAGCCTTGATCCAAACCGAGTGGTCGACTTGGTCCCTTATGTAAATAATCTATCATTTAAAAAAAATGATATGTAAATATATGAAATGAAACAAGAAATCGATCCAAATAATGTATTATTGATTTTTACGTACATTGAGTTCCTTGGTGCTGTCGATTTGGTCTGATAGACAGTGCATATACTCGCAGACGTAGTAGCCACTTATGACCCGTATGCAGCCTACTAGGGTGCTCGTCCAGAATAAAAAAATATTTTTGTACTAATGGCCTCGACTTGTTGAGGAAGGACACAGCGATGAGGCAGCCACTGCCGGTGGCACCGTGAGCTCGCTGGAGTTGCTGGCTCGGGGGTTGTCAGGAGTGTCGACGAAAGGGAGGGATAAGGATGCTTCATCGACATATGGGACCATGTTAGTATTATTATTATTTCTATCGAATGCCACCTATGCGTCACATAGGATAAAATCATCTAAAAACATCCGAGTCAATATGGACTGGTTTTGGGAAATGGGGGAGACCTTATACGGGTTTTGCGGTTGAGAGAAGATTTAAGGGTAAGAGGAGGGAGGCAGAATAGACTTATTCCTTTTACACTCCACTATTGGACCTCATTCCCAGGCAATCCGGCCCACTCAGTTATATGAGCTCGTGATTCAAGTGAAGCCTTTCCGGGCCACCGCAACTGCCCAGAGAGATGTCCACATGACCACATCCATGGCCTGCAAAAGGCGAGTAGCTCGTGTATTCCTGATGCAAACCTAGTAGTAGTAGCAGTTCTTCATTCTCTGCACCAGCAGCTCCACAATGGTGAAGTCACTGACACAGTGACACAGCCGCTTGACACATTACGGAACCAAACCACTCCCGGGGAATGTATCAGTAGAACCAAAATAAACACAAATGTAGTTTAAACTCAGACTAACTTTCCGATCCACTTTGCAAAGCAAAATAAGCAAAAAATGATTTATAAGTAAAAACTTAATATATGTATCGTTAGTAATTCTAAAGTAAGCGAGATAAAATCAACCTTAAAATTAGAATTTAAAATTCAAATTATGGCTTATAAAGTATAAACAAAACGATGAGGTCTTATAGTAAGGAAATTCAAACGCACCTTGCAATTTGCTCCTTACTTTTCTGTATATGCCTTACCATATACTGCTACGTTTTCCATTTTCTATGTATTAAAAGGGACCGTGCGTGTCTCATGGTTCTTTATTGTTTTCCCTGTGGCTGTTCCACTTGAACACACCAGCTAGCTAGTTGGCACTAAACAAAATTGCAAGTGTCCTATTAAAACAACACAAGTAGGGAGGTTTATGATTCCCTGGCCCCCATAGATATCATCTTACAACTTCAACTGGCCCTAAACTAATATACTCCCTCCGTTTATAAATATTTGACACCGTTGACTTTTTAGTATATGTTTGACCGTTCGTCTTATTTAAAAAAAATTTGTGAAATATGTAAAACTATATGTGTATATAAAAGTATATCTAACAATGAATCAAATGATATGAAAAAAATAAATAATTACTTAAATTTTTAGAATAAGACGAATGGTTAAACACATACTAAAAAGTTAACGGTGTCAAATATTTTGAAACGGAGGGAGTACTACCCTAAATCATTGTTCTCATACCGTTGTTCTAGAACTTTTATTCTTGTGCCGTGTCTTTTACTTCCCCCAACTTGCCCCCCCTAGTTAGTGCCACATATAAAACCTCAACCAGATCTCTAGTTAATCATGCTTGTGATAAACAAGCCAACATAAAGTATTGCTGTTGTATGAAAGCAAGACAGCCCTATCCTGCAAACCCACCAGCTCCCCTTAAGCCATCATTACGGTCCTGTAATTATTCTATTCCCACTAATTGATTACAATTGATCTCATCACACCATCATGGTGTTCATCTCTATCTGCCATATAACCCCTACTGTATGATAGTAGTGCTTCATTAATTAATGCTGCTAGTCTATACTAACATCATGATGCTCTGCCTCTATTCTATTGTACAGCACTAAATTATTGTGTACTGGTACAGTACACACCTCTACTTGTTTTGTCCGTATGTTAGTACTGATGCATCACTCAGTGCTGGAGAATTTTATATAAGGTTTTTGAGAACTAATTTTATATAAGGTGATCAATTATTTGCAACCTGATCGACTCCCTAGGTTTAAAATTATACTAGATCAGGACATACGAATATACTTTTCAAGGTACAACTAGAATTGGACCTGGCTTGGTTTCTTCAGAAGCAAAAGTTTGTTCTGTTTTCTGGCACAAGAAATGTGTAGTAGGAATAATATAGTAGTAATTAGAGGGAACTAATTTGCACACAACAGTAAGATTTGAATTTGTAATTTAAACCCAAAATAACCAAAGGTATGTGGAGTTTACATGTAGTGTGCCTTAAATATACTATGTGTTTATGGAGTAAATTAATTAACTAGTGCATTCGTATATGCATGTTATCAAATTGTTTAATAGCCCGTGTAGTTATTATGACGACAGGATTATTACATAACACATATTGGAGTTGATAGAATATGTGTCGACTATACTAGCCCTACTAAAGTTAAATCGGAGTTGAAATAGTGGTAAGATAGAGCTAGACTCGGACTCTGTCATATGCTCTCTCTTAAATAGAGAGGGGGACACCACAATATAGTCATAGGATTACAATGTAGCGTAGACACCCAGAAAGATTATGGCGGCGCTCCCATGGACTCATAGCGGCTAGGTGCTACGAGTCCATAATCAGAGCCTCAGAGATATAGGCTTCGGCTAGACTTCGTTAATAAATATCGTATGTTCCTATATCGTCTTCTGGCATATCTTGTGTGATCAATGACTGGAGAGATCGAGAAGGTTAGTCGTCATTCCACTATATCGACTAATTTTTATAATAAGTGGTATCAGAGCAGAAGATTTTAGCATTTGATCAAGAAGACACGTGAAAGAGGGTGCACGGAGGCAGCAAGCAGTCTCGTATGTCGACGGGCATTTCAGTGGTAGGAGTTATGCATGAGGAGTGTGTGGTTCTCTATCAGACGAGGATGGGCCGAACGGTCAGACCGGGTTTGGCTGGTTAGGCTGATGGGCAAAGTCGGTCGGATTGAGAGAAATGGCGAGTAGACTAGCGGCGATTGGCTTATCAGGTCGCATATGGAATTATCTGGTATAAACATGATATATATGGGACTCGGTGAGGAGTTGATATATATGGAGTTTGACTATGGTGGTAATTTCTTCAAATGATTCAAGGCAACAATGAATTTTCTCAAAATATTATGGATACAGCCTACAGATACGGGAAAGCGTGGATGTTGGATTTGTTAGAGTCGACGAGTGATACTCGCAGACCGGATGAGTTGAGTATTGGGGTACGTTGGAACGAGGGTCTACGTAGTATGACATCAAGCAGACAAAAGACAAGGATTATACTGGTTCAGGCCCCTTATCAGGTAATAGCCTTAGTCCAGTTTATATGAGATTGATGATGACGAGAATAATTACAAAGAGAGTAGTCGAAACAGAGGGTACCGACGAGATCGTATTCGAGGGATTCGACGAGATCTCCCGGCGAGTTGGCTCCACGTACTCCGGCTTCGTAAACTTAGGTGGGGCTATTACCTGTCAGATAAGGGGCCCGAATCTGTATAAAAATCCATGTCTCTATCTCTTTTACCTCAATCTCACCGAAACCTTGAAGCACCAAAATCCCCCTACCTAGCGTGCCACTGTCGACGTTTGATATCGCGACTACGGTATTTGGATGGTATGGGGATCGTTGGTACTAGGGTATATGCGAGATCTAGGTACACTACAAGAAATCTTTATACAGGTTCGGGCCCCTTATCTGACAGGTAATAGCCCTACATCCTGTTGGCCGAAGCGGGTGTTGCTCTTTATTCATCTAGATCACACAAATACAATATTTGAGATAACCTATCTAACTGTCGTCGACTTGGCGGCTAGATAACCAACTCGTAGTCGATAACAGGGTAGTCTTTCTCCTTAAGTGCGAACTCGTCGAGATCAGAAATGGCGCTAGATCCCTCTTGCTGGCTTCCGTAGGCACCGGATGGGGTATGGCTAGGCTAATCTCTGATGTCAAGATCTGACGGCATGTGTTGGCTTGTGTATATGTTGTGTCTTGTGGCTTTGTGGCGTGTCTCCTCTCCTCCTAGGGGGCTTGTATTTATACCCATAAATGTCCCCTTGTCCAAGTAAGACTAGGGAGATAAATATGGATACAATCCGATTAATCCTTATCGTTTCCATATAGAACTCTATTTATCCTTCCTTATCTGGAACTCCTTCTATATACGAGATTTGTTTCCGTATAAGACATAGTATGTGGTGGTCCCTGCCGAGTTTAGTCAACTACTATTAGATATGTGGTATCCATAACCCTAACAGTTAGCTTGGCTCATAAGACGACAAGAAAGAAAGAGTTATCTTCATATAGTCTGGTGTGTTTGATTTATCTATTTAATGCTGATGTGTGTTATCTGACCATGGATTAGATCAAGTCAAACTTAAGATGGAAAGCGAAGGTGAACATGGTCTTTGGGGAGTCTAGTATGTGTCAGGTAAGGAGAAGTCCAACTTCGCTTGGCAAGACGACTGTGATAATAGAAGAGAAGGTGGAGCACTGTTCTAGGTGGGGTCGAGAGGAAGAAGTTATAGAGACAATGGAATCTCTTAAAGGTGATGGGTCTAGCGCTGACTCATTGGGCAGATCTCAGTGAAGCTGTAAAGAAAACAATTCAAGTCTGGAGGACCGGTGGATCGACATGGTGATTCTACTACTTCTAGCTATGTGGCATATATTTGCCAAGGTGGAGTTTGTTAGAATAGGTATCGACTATACTAGTCCTACTAGAAGTTGGACTGGAGTTGAAATAGGTGTAGAATAGAGTTAGAGTCGGACTCTATCATATGCTCTCTCGTAAATAGAGAGAGGGTACCACAATATAACCATGGTGACTACAATGTAACGCAAATACGCAGGGTGATGATGACGGCGCAGCCATGTACTCGTACCGGCTAGGTGCTATATTGATTGGGGAGGAGCGTCCATAATCAGAGGCCCGTAGGTATAGGTTTTGGCTGAACTTCGTTAACAAATATCGTATGTTCTTATGTCGTCATCTGACATATCTTGGGTGATCAATAACTGAAGAGATCGAGAAAGTTAGTTGGCGTTCCACTATATCGACTAACTCTTATAAGAGGAGTAGCATTATTTATCAAGAATAAAATGTATAAGGATATTATAACAACGAAAAAGTTGCACACAGGTGGGAATCTCAAACCATCAGTATCATACACAACTGAGGGGTGACCACTTATTTTTCAATTGCTTCTCTGCCGATTTGCTTTGGTAAAAGAGATCTGCTGCTCTAGTGAGTTGGGTCCTGGCATTAACTAATCAAATCATCCCACATCTAATGTGGCGCTTAATTAATTAACGGAACACATAGCTTTGTTTTGTTTTCTTAGTGGTAGCACATCGATCTTAATTTGTCTCCACATATAATATTCTAGACAACGTTTAGCTCAGAGTCATAAAAGATAGCAACGATACAAGGGAAGGAAACTAAAGAGTATATAAGATCTCACCCACTACAAGTAGCTAGCTAGCACAATGACTTTCAACGAGCCGAGCTCGGGCGAGCTTACCTATTTAGGCTCAAGTTCAACACAAACTCGATCCGATTGGACCTATGTATCTTTTGAGCTTCCAGACAGGTCCAGTATCAGCTTGATCAATTATCGAGTCAAAGCTTGATTCATAAGTTGCATACATATATTTGGAGAATATTCTCCAAGTAAAAGTAACTAATTTATATTTAATCATATTGATAAATAAGGAGAAAACAAAATAAGATAAATATATGATACCAATATAAGCTATTTTATTGTTTTTATACATCTAAATAGTATATATTTTATCTAATAGTTTATAAAATAAAAATAAAATTATATGCTGTTAGATTCAATAGAAGCTCGAGCTCGGTTCGACAATGCTCATGAGTTTTAGCATAGGCTCGATTCGAGCTTGGCTCAAAAGTCAAGCTCAAACAACTTGCGAGCGTCGAACTTCTTTTTTTTTTTTTTACAATCCTACCTAGCACCATGATCTGCTAAAAGCCTAAACTCAGAAAGCATTCTCCCTGAGCTGTGCTATCTACCTAAACCTGGGGAATCGTATCATTATGATATCCTTAAAGCTCAGCATATCTACTAAAACGAGTTATGCAATTTATTGATTATGCATGCTTGCTGTTGGGAATATTTGATTTTGATTTTCTTGTGCTCCTTTAGAATTCGGAAATCTAAAAAATGCATAAATTAGCCAACTTCAAATGAGAACCAAAGATTCTGGCAATGTAGGACAATTTGGTCCTCATATTGATCCGAACTCACCCATCGTCTTACCATAAGACAATTATATGATGCATATCCATCGGAGAATATATTTTTTAAAAAAAACATGGATTGAAATGTTTGCGTATATTTGGATGGCTCATTGTCATTTGGATTCGAGAGAGTAGAAAGACAGAGAAAGATTGCCTTGGATGTATGGTATCAAATGAAAGATTGCATTGGTTTCAGCCTGAAGCTCATGTTTATAATCCTATGTAGAATTGCGGTGTAGTTATAGAACTTCATACGAATTTGATAGGTCATACTACATTCAGATAAATGCTACATGAAAAATTGTACTTCATCCCTGTACAAGTGCCGCATTTCTATCATTCTAGTTTTGTTCCAAAATAAATACACTTGTAAAGCACTACATGTTCCATCAATTATTTTTTATTCAAATTTCTCTTCATCTTAACCCCCACTTTTAACCATCCCTTATTTAATTAAGGGGCATATAGGTCATTTATCTTTCCTTGTGCAAGAAATGCATTTATTTTGTCCCAAAATATAACAAAAAATTGTCCTAAATTATAATAACTTCTTTACCTACCTATCCTCTTCTCAACCAATTATAACCATTCACCATTCAAATTCTCCACCTAATTTGTTTTCTCAAACAATCACAATATTCCACCATTTAACTCCATATACTTTCTTAATACATGTGTTTAAGATTTAAACTCCTTATATTATTGGACGGATGTAGTAGCAAGGTTTTAGACCCTTGGTCATTAGTAAGTACTCCCTTCGTCCCATTTTAAGCGCAACAACTATAAGTTTTCGTTTTTAACTTCGATCGTTTGTTTTATTTGAATTTTTTTTATTAGTAGTAGTTTTATTGTTATTTGATGATAAAACATGAATAGTACCTTATGTGTGACTTATGTTTTTTTTCAAAAAATTTTCAAATAAGACCAACGATTAAAGTTGAATACGAAAACTCATCGCTACATTTAAAATGGGACAGAGGGAGTAGTAACTACTCCATCTGTTTCATATTATAAGTTGTTTTGACTTTTTTAATCAAACCTTTTAAAATTTGACCAAATTTATAAATAAATTTAACATCTAAAATACTAAATTAGTTTTATTAAATATAGGGATAAGTTCATTTGACACCCCTAAACTCTTCGTGTGGTTTAAAACGCACCCTCAAACTTTAAAAGCGATATCTAACTTTCAGTACCGTTTAATTTACACCCCTTGGTTCAAATCAGGGTGGTTTTTGCTAAGTGATGCTGATGTGGTGGTCTACTTAGGCAAAAAAAAAAAAAGAAATTGGACCCACATGGCACACGCCACCTCATCCCCCTCCCCTTCTTTGTCTCTCTCCCCTTTTCTCTCTTCTCCCCTCCGTGATATTGGCACTAGCGATGAGCTCGAGCTTCCTCTCCCCCGTCGCACCCGCAAGCACCGCGTGAGGTTGATCTCTCTCTCCCTCGTGCCCCCCACCCACGAGAGCCAGTGAGCTCGGTCTCCCCTCTCCCGTCGTCCCCCACCAGCGAGCACCGGCGAGGTCGAGCTCGCATTCCCATCTGTGTGGACGAGCTCAAGAGAGAGGCGCGGAGCAGCGACGGTGGTTCCGCTTAGAGAGGCAACGGTGCTCGGGGAGAACCGTGTCGGAGGCAGAGCTTGACGAGGTGGCGCGCTCCAGGGATGCGGAGCTCGAGCTCGATGAAAGGCCGCGGCGGAGTTCGACCAAGCGGCGGCGCTTGGGGACGCCGAGTTCGATAGAGGCAGAGGAGCTTGGGGATAAGGAGCTCAAGTTTGACGAGGTGGCAGCAGATGGCGAAGCTTGAGCTTGACCTCATCCTCGACCAGGTGGCGATGGTGCTCCACAACGCTTCATAGGGAAGACTCCGGTGGAGAAGAAGCGGCGATGCATGTGACGGCGCGGGGAGATTGTCGGCGTCGAGATCCAGGCCCACGCCATCCTCCAAAGTTCAAGACCAAGCCGCGCCGGCATTGGAGGCGGCGCGCCCGACGTGCTCGGGTGAAGGCCGCGGCACGGGCAAGAAGCGGCGCTCGGGGAAACGGCGGGAAGCCAGAGCTTGAGCTTGCTGGCGCATGGAGGAGGAGGCGCTGGGTATGCCTCCATCAGCTGCGGCGGCGCCGGCCGCGTCGACATCGACCATCTGCTCCTCCGCGGCGGCCACTCGCTGTCCCTGGCTGCCGTGACAACACCGCCTTCGCCCAAGATGGAGCTTGGGACAGGCAATGGCGGCGATGCGGAGACCCTGAGCAGAAATTCGCTGAGCTCGGAGAACACGGGTACGATTGTGAGCTCGCCCTCGCTGGAGCTGCACATACCCATGGAGGTCCTTGCTGGGAAGATGAAAAAGGGGAGAAAGAGCCGAAGAGGATGAGGACGAACGTGCTGACATGTGGGCCTCACTACTTTGTACAGTTGGCATCCTAGTGGACAAAAACCAGGTAGAAATCAACTTTGGGAGGGTCATCTGCATGGTATTGAAAGTTGGAGGGGTTTGGATGTTATGTTTTAGAGTTGGAGGGTGTTTTCTAGACATAGTGAAAAGTTCGGGGGTGTAGAATGAACTTATCCCTTAAATCTAACATAAAATATATTTTAATAATATATTTATTTTGTGCCAAAAAATAGCATTGTGGTTTTTCGATAAATTTAATCACACTGAAAATAACTTTAATAAAAAATAAAACAAATAATATGAGAAACGTACGAAGCAGTAAGAAAATATGTACGGACTCAATTAAGCTGGATGGTCACGTCTGTCGGTTCCCCTCGACAAAGCCATCCATTGCCCCCAACGGTAATTAGGCCTTTTTTATTTAGGTTTATAAGCTAACTTATAAGTCAAAAGTCTAAGCCAAAACAAACAAGCAGCTTTTTCATTTAGTTTTTTTGAAGCCATAAGCCACTCTAACACTGTTAAGCCAAAAGCTAGGTTGGAGAAGCTTTTTTGGCTTATATGAGATAGTTGTATGACTCCACCACTAAACTTAGGACATTAAATCCACTTGCTTATAAATCATATAAGCCAATAAGCTAATTTAAAAGTCTAGGCCAATAAGCCTAAGCCTAAACGAAGAGGGCCTTAACCTGTTCCGAATGCAAACTGCATTAAAGGATTTTTACTCCCTTCATGGCAATCATACTCCCTCCATACTCATAAAGTAAGTCATTTAGAACAGCGACACGGTCTCTAAAACATAACTTTGACTTCTTGTTTCTATAAAAATATTTATTGAAAAGTGATATATGTATACTTTTATAAAAGTATTTTTAAGACAAATCTATTCATATAATTTTTACATTTTCAAACTCAGCAACTTGATAGTTATTTATATTTTATATTCCCAAGATTTAACTTAAATATTATCCTAAAGAGTACGGAGGGAGTACAACATTATATGAGATAAAACACATTCAACTACCAGGAGATCTCATCCTATTTATTCGGTTGTTTTATTTTAGCACTGACAAAATATATGCTCTCTCCGTAAAAAAAAGTAAATCTAAGACTGGATGTGATATATTCTATGTCCAGATTCATTGTATTACGATGTGCCGTATCTGGTACTAGGTTAGTTTTTTATGAGACGGATGGAGTACATCACTCGGTCATAGTATTAAGGGGTGTTTGGTTCATGGCCACACTTTACCACACAACATTTTTAACTGCCACAATTTATTAGGCAAGTGTTTGCACTGTTACAGTTGTGGCTTGTCATACTTTTTCAATAGCATGTCTCATATATTATAAACTCAATTTTCTTACTAATTTTACCACACTTTGTGGATAACTTTATCCACTACACTGTTGTGGCTACTATAACTTATCTAACATTAGTTGTAATAAAGTGTAGCCGACAAACAACCACACCCTAAATCACACCGAGCCAGTCACCGTAGTCCCGTGGCAGATGAGGCGAGCAAAGGCCCATCGAAACCAGCAGCCGGCAGGAGACAGGAGGCAGGCAGCGTCCTTATCCAAACTCCAAAGCTTCGCTGGTGGGTCCGATCCGATAGGACCCACCTCCACCATCAGGCTTCCGCCACGTCCTAACAGTAGACCATAAAATCAACTACTTATAAGCTCTTATGTGAAAGAAAAAATTAAAAAAAATTGTTAGCTCATCCGTTTTAAAATATAACAACTTTTAACCCTCAATTGTCCAAAAATATAACAACTTCTTCATCAATATTTTCTTTTTTCAACCAATCACTATTCAGTCAATCACAACCTTCCATCATTCACTTGTAACTAGTACTTTATTAATAACTATATCCAACTCTAAAAATACTTATAATCTGAGACAGATGTAGTATAAAAGAGCTAGCTATATACATATTTCAAAACATTTACACTAAATTCATAGTAAGAAAAACAAAAAGAATAGGAGTACATGTTACACCTTCATCCTAAATTGATTATCCTATAATATTTATATTATAAAACTAAGAATAATTTAAACTACATAAAGACGCTATAGCATAATGTAATATACACATGTATCGATTAAAACATAATATATAACTATACCTTTTAGATTGCACATATTCTTTCGTGTTGTTCCGATAAATACGTGTCCATACGTTATATAATGATCAATTTGAAGAATGGAAGGAATAATAATACAATACTCTCTCCATCTCATAATATGAGGGATTTTGATATTTTGCTTGTACTATTTAACCACTCATCTTATTTAAAATAATTGTGCAAATATAAAAAAACAAAAAATTATGCTTAAAGTACTTTAGATAATAAAGCAAGTAAAAAATAAATAATAATCAAATTTTTTAATACGATAAATGGTTATACAATACAAACAAAATATCAAAATCTTCTATTAGCGGTACTTATAAACAACGACTAGCGCGAGCGGTGTACGTGGGCCCGTTGGGGCCCACCCATCCAGGGGAAGGAGCCAAGGCCCGCGGACCGCGGGTGCAGTACACTGAACATACGCCTCACTTCACCTACCTACCCCTGTCGCTTTCTGCGCTTCTCGCTGCCCCGTGGGCCCCACCCCCATCCCCCCCAGCGACACGTACTCCTCCTCCCTCTATCTACGTCTACGGTATCCTTCTCCCATACGGTTCCATACCTGGCTTTATCACGTTCAAGCCCCTCAAACACCCGCTCCTACCGATTCCACTTCTTCACATCACACGTGTCTCTCTCGGAGGTACTGCGTCGCGATTCCAGCATCTCGCGGGGACATCTTCGCAAAAATGCTGTTTCCCCGCTGGTGTGGGGCCCACACGGACGGGCTGGGACCCACGCGCCATCATCAGTGCGCCGGGTGGTGGGGTCGACGTCACGGCGGGACCCACCGCATCCGTCGCGTAGCGGTGCGTGTGCGCGCCCGTGCGGGCCTGTGCGTGGCAGCGAGTCGCGGGCGCACACCTGGCGGAGTCCACGTGACACCGGCCCCCAGAGGTCGTTCCCCTGACACCTGTGTCTGTGTCTGACGACTTCCGTTCGTTCCCGGGGTGGGGTGGGGCCCGCTCATCGCTCTCTCCCACGGCACACCAAATGACCGTAACGCTCCTCAAAGTAGGGGTGTAAGTGGACTTGTCCGCGAACCCGTTTATAAACAAAATCAGTACGTAACGTGCGGGTTACCTATTAATTTGATCTATAAATGTGTTTATGAATCAACCTATTTATATATCTAGATA
This sequence comes from Oryza sativa Japonica Group, assembly GCF_034140825.1. Lineage (NCBI taxonomy): Eukaryota > Viridiplantae > Streptophyta > Magnoliopsida > Poales > Poaceae > Oryza > Oryza sativa. The sequence continues at coordinate 16,776,731 of NC_089037.1, forward strand.
CGGTAAATCGGACCATAACATAAAAACCTATGAATTATTATTTATTTGATTTATAAGTGAACTCGTGAATCAGCCCGCTTGCATCCCTACCCTCAAGTCCTCAAGTAGTTCAGCTTCCCGTGCAGTCTGCGTCAGTCGCTGTAGAAAAAGAGAGAGGGCAAAAGAAAATGCGAAAGGGACGTGAAATGAAATCGATGGGAATGGGAATTATGGAGTGAGTACACGGATTCGGGGTAACACCGATTCACACGAGATTCCCAGACTTTGGGTGGTTTTGGGTCCGTTTTGTGTGGTTTTGGGCCTGTTTGTGCGGCAGCTATCTACGTGTCCTTTTCTGGATGTTATGAGACGGCCATTTCTTCAAAATTGACAAATTGAAATCTCCATAGGTTTAGAACCGACAATACAGTCAAGTGATAGCTCTTTTGATATTCTCTTATGATGTGATTAGTGGAGTATTTCCCCGTGTAGGGGTACAATGGAGAAGAAAGGTGGTCCAAAAATGTCGGAAGATGGTTCTGTGGGTGAATTGGATAGATTCGCAACGGATTATTACCATGAACTATTTGACTCCACGCTTTTAAAAATACGATGTAAAACGTTACTCTATTGCACTACGTTACTACTACTTACATAAGCTAGTATTTTTCCCTTTCTTAATAATTGATAATTTTAATCAAGATCATTTATTTTTTGTCGTAAACAGTACTCCATCCATCCACACAAAAGTTACACATATTACTTTTGACGCCAAGACCAACCAGAAATTAAATCATCTTGGATGTTATAAAATAAAGAAGTAAATGCAAGCATGTAACCAATGAGTATTTAGATGACTCCTTGGGTTCTAATAAAATATTTAATTTATCTCTTTATTTTAAGTCTTGAATGCATAAAAACTATAAATATGAACAATTTATTTGGAAAAACTCAAATGTGAAATAGGTGTAACTTTTGTGGATGGAGGGAGTACTTTGTTCGTCCTAAAATATAAGTATTTTTACAGTTACACACGATTGTTAAGAAAATAGGTAAAATTAAATAGAGGAGGGTTATGATTTGTTGAAAAGAGAATGTTGATAAAGAAATTGTTGGTATATTTCAAGATATATTTGAAAGGCTAGAAGTTGTTATATTTTAGAATGGATGGAGTACTGAATATAATTGCGTGAATAAGCTGCTTGGAACGCTGCTGCTACTCCTTGCGATCTAGTAGTACGGAGTACCCCGTTGCGACTAGCAAGTCGGTACGCCGCTCACGCTCTAAGGCCATTCACAATGCAGTAACATGTCGTTAAGCCTCAACACGCTATTTCTCTTCGAAAATGCTATACACACGACGGATTTGTATGACTATCATACGACTAGTCGACGGCGTTATTTGTGAGCGTGAGCTGTGATTGTTGGGCCTTTTAAAAGCCCAACTCCAGCCGAAGCTCCATATTCCAGCGTCGATTTCTCTTCTCGATATTACTCTATACACAGCCATGACTTTTCATCTTATACATTTGCTTTCTCACCCTAAACCCTTATTCTAATCCCCTTTGTCTCCTATCCATACCAATCAGTTAAGATTGATCAGAAAATTTTTTTTGCGGCAACCACAACAAAGTATTCAGGTTGAAGCTAACATAAGGTATTTTAGGCTCTGATTTTCTAGGCCCCATGAACAATTCTATTAATCTTTTATCTCAATTCGTTTTTCAACATCTCTTGTTTTTCCATGCTTGCAAACATATACATGGCCATATTTGATTTTTCAACTGATTTTGGTCATGAATATAGAAATTGAAGCCATGGTGCCTTGCTTTTCTATCAAGTCTGGTCAATCATTTTTTCTTGCATGTTGTCAATCATTTTTTCTTGCATGTTATGGCTTTTTTAGAGTACTTGCATGTTATGGCTGTGAAAATATATTGGTTTCACATCCTGAAAGCCTAAACTAATCTAACATGAGTGAATCCTTTTAATAGCAACCTAAGCTATATCGATACTTTTAATAGCAACCTAAGCTATATCGATACATGTCTCAGCCGGACTAGCCTCTGGCCTCAGTGTACAGAAAGCATATAATACGCAAGCAAGCGACGCGTAGTCATATCTGACGCTGTCATTGCTCGTTTTTTCTGCCGTTTCAGTCGTACATGCGTCGGACGTATAGCAAAGTTGATTTCTCTCCACCTAGACATTTTTGGTTACCTTACCAAGAACGGGGAGCCAAAATGTGCTCCGCGTTCCTCATCAGAATCGCATGTTCGGGCTCACAATATCGTGTTCCGCGCCATCAGGAAATGGAGAGAGAGTACCAGAGGGGAGGCATCACAGCACCGAGCTCGTTTGGAACTTGGACCACGTCGGCCGGCGATGGCGACGCAGCAACCGCAGACGAGAAGGGGTGAAGAAGAGGGAGGGAGAGGAGAAGCGTCGCGCCATTCTTGTCCGCTGGCGCTGCCCGATATCAGATTCGGTGAGCTCCGCTGCCACGGACGAAGAGGAGAGGCGCGAGCTTGACGGGGTGGCTGCGGCGACCCGTCCCGAGATCCGTAGCTCGGCGCCACCACCGTTCCGCCGCCACGACGATCGGCGGCCGCTGCTTGGGCTGCCCGGCGCCGTCGCAGCTCGACCACCCCGCCACCTGAGCTGCTCAACGTCATTGCCGCTCGGGCCGCTCGACGTCGTCGCCGCCGACCTCCCACGCGCCGTCGCCGCCGCTCCTTCCGGCTCCATCGTCGCTCCTCCCTCCCCGGTCTCCACCGCTGACCTCCTGCGCGCCGTTGCTGCTGCTCTGTCCTACTGTTCGGCTCCATCGCCGCCGCACCGCCCGCCTCCATCGCCGCTCGGGTTATCGCTTCACCCAGTTCTCTTCGGTGGGGAAAGAGAGGAAATGGAGAGAAAGAGAGAAGAGAGGGGCCATGAAAAAGTGAAAAGTGTAAAAAGATGGTATTAGTGGGACCCACTATAAACAACTTGTATTGTGAAACATGTAGCTCTTGTTTAGGCTGTGTTTTGTTCACACTAGAATTAAAAGTTTGGTTGAAATTGGAACAATGCGACAGAAAAGTTAGAAGTTTACGTTTGTAGGAAAGTTTTGATGTGATGGAAAAGTTAGAAGTTTGAAGAAAAATTTTGCAGCAAAATTTTCCTATACACGTAAACTTCTAATTTTTTTCTTTAAACTTTCAATTTTAGTCAAACTTTCAATTTTGGTATGGAACTAAACACACCTGTAGCTTACATAGTTTTTGTCTATGGGTGTGTTTAGTTCACGCTAAAATTAAAAGTTTGGTTAAAATTGGAACGATGTGACGAAAAAGTTAGAAGTCTATATTTATAGAAAAGTTTCGATATGATGAAAAAGTTAGAAGTTTGAAAAAAAAATTTGGAACTAAACTCGGCTATTGGGTGACGACTGTGAACGCCTTAATCGTAGGGTAGCGTCCTTCATCAGAGAGCTGCTCACGTCTTTAGTGCGACCATTATTTTAGTTACAGGAATGGTCCATGGCTCCATGCTGCGCAGGGGAAGCAGGCGAGGAGGGGTCATTTCCGTCCGTCCCGATCGACTCCGCTCCAAACGCCCTGCGACGGAGGCAACGGGACACAGCCGGGAATAAAAGCGCGGTCCCCCGCCACGGGCCCCACGCGGAGGTAAACGTCGCGCCACCGCGGCAGATGCATGAGGCAGGGGAGCGCGTACCAGATCCCATCCATCCCGGCGCTGGCGAGCGTGAGTGCGGGCGAGATGAGTCAGCGTGGCGGGCGGTGCCCCGTCTCACCGCGTGTCCTCCCACGCGTCCGCCTCGCACCTCACACCTGCGCCCCGGAGATGCCACGCACTCCGCTGGTCCCGCCTCCTATCTATCTCGCCGTGCAGTGACGGACTAGCTACCTACGCCTACGCCTACGCCTACCAGCTTTAGTATTGCTACTGCTCCTAATCAAGGGTTAGCTCACCCAACTGATTCCCCCTAATCAGGGTTAGCCTAGTTTTAGTATTATGATTTGAGTACAACTGCTGCAAATCCAGTACTCTTGGGTGTGCTCTCTACTCCCTCTCCATCTTCCCAACTTCTGCTACTATCTTGTTTTTCCGGCGTACAGTAAGTTTTCTAAACCGTTGAACAGTGTGGTTCTTTTAAAAATGATTCTATATAAAAATTGCTTCTAAAACCGTAGTAATCTATTTTATTTTTTAATTAATATTTAATTAATTATATACTAATCGGTCTCTCTGGGAGTTGGGTTCCCAACCATCATCATCGAACACTGCCTCTTTCCCCTGTAGAGTGGAGCCTAGTCAGTTTCTTAGCGCGAGTACTTAATTTTTCTATCAGCCACAGTGAAAGATACAAATGTGCTTATCTGCTTATCCTTCTCTCAACGGATTTTGTGGAGCTCAATTAGGAGTACTACTCCTATCTCTACTCCTACTTATAGCTTTGTTAATCGAGGTCTCCTGATAACACTTCGAGTAAAATCCCTCTCACATGTTCTTTTGGATTAAAGCAGTAGCACGGACAGTGAGCTCGACCTCCTGCCAAATTGCCAATCCGGAGGTTTCAATCGATCCATACCAAAATCATGTTAAAACAATTTAATTAAAAAACCGTAGACCTCAAGAATTATCCAAGGTCGATCAGTTCCATACCATATCTGGCTGGATATTTCAGTGAGGTGGACGAGCCTGCACAATGTTCATGTTACTAGATCCACGCTAATATCAAGGCTGGATCTACCCGGCCTTTTGTGCCGCGTGCAAGTGGTAGAAGAAGCAGCAGAAGATCGACCAGACCGGTGAGAGTTTGGATCGGAACGTTCTCTCATTCCAGATACTACTAGCAACAACACCCAGCAATAATTCCGCGGAATTATCAAGCCTCGAGTGGCGACAAGCGAAACGGGAGAGAAATTCCAAACGACGACGTGAAGTGATGTGATGTGATGTAGTGGGGCGTGGCAGGGGCAGGGAGTCCCCATACTGGAGCCGAGCCGAGTTGTACGGTGTACCCTCCACTAGTCATAGCAGTACTGTACTGCTGAAAACCAGCCCACCATTTTCCAGGTCATGGTTTTCAGGGAACCCAATCATCGCCGTCTGTCCCTCTCTCCATCGCTTTCCGCTCCCACAGACTTGGTCCCACTTCGCTATGCTCACACACCTCTTGTTACCAACCATTTCTGAGAACGTGCTTCCTGAGATATTTGGGCCTGCTCACTTTGATGAAAAAAAACATTACCAAATTTTAGCAATGCCAAAATTTTAATATAATTGCCAAAATTTTGTAACTTGCCAAAATTTTGGCATGATTTCTTATATAGTTATCAAAATTAGGCACCAAACTAAATGTAGCCACTTTTTTGGCAATTTTACCAAAATTTGGTAAGGTTGAAAATGGCATTAAAGGGCATGTTCACTTTGATGAAAAAAAAAACCTTACCAAAATTTTGACAAACTTGCCAAAATTTTGGCAGGATTTCTTATATAGTAACCAAAATTTGGTAGCAAACTAAATGTAGCTATTTTTTTTAGTAACTTTACCAAAATTTGTTAAGGTTGAAAATAGCATCAAAGTGAACAGACTCTTTTTTTTCCAAAAGAGACCTTTTAATAGAATGGAAACTTTTGTGATATTTTTAAGCTAATTTCGAACTTTATAGTCATAGTTAACTTGATCGTTTGTGTCCTCGAATAATCACCATACAAATCGTTCAATTATTCAGCTTTCATAAAAAGAAATCTATGAAATAATTGGTTTCCCTTTTTTTTTCTTTTCATTATAAAACTACCACATTCTAAAATCGTTCAGCGCTTTTATTGTTTGTCACTAAAAGTACTCACTCTATTTTAATATAAGCATTTCTGGCTATGTCCTGGTAAATAGTTTGAAATGTTTATGTTCTGAAAAAAAGTACCTTGGACCTGTTGAGATTGTAGCCAAAATAAATCTTACCAAATTTTAGTAAAGTTTATAAATATGTGTATCCATTTAGTTTTTTTTACCAAACTCTAGTAAATACATAAAAAATCTTGCCAAAACTTGGTAAAACCAAATTGCAATCTGAACAGACCCTTTATTCATTGATTAAGATTATGTATTGTATTATTTGATATCTAATGAATGCTGATGGTTCCTATATGCCAGTGTTGTAATAGTATTTCTCATTAGAAAGTTTATCAAATTCTTCCACAAAATCGAAAACTACCGTGAGCCTCCTATGTGCATTGCTTAGAAAATAATTAAGATGGGCATATAAAAGTTTAAGTTTGTTAAGGAAGTTGTTGTACATGTAGTAGATGTTATTAATTCCTCGGTATAAATATTCAATCCATTCAACAATGTAAGGATTTTAACTATGAATCTGGACATGTCTGGACAAACATGTCCATGTTCATAGGTAGAAATACTTATCATCCAGATTCATAGCCATAAATACTTATATGGAAAAAGGGAGTATTTTATATATGGATTAGAATTATGTACTTCTATTCTATTATTTGGTATCTAATAAATGTTGATGGCACTTATACATGCTAGTGTTGTAAGAATATTGTTGTAAAGCTATCATCAGGAAGTTTGTCAAAATCTTCCACAAAATGGAAAACTACCATGGAATTCCCACATGCATAGCTTAGGAAATAATTAAGATGATCATATAAATTTTGAGTTTATTACAGAAGTTGGAAACCCGAGCATGTATTCAGTTCTTTGATATAAATATTTTACTCCTTTTCTTTTAAAAAAGTATTTCTGGCTACAAATCTGGATATGTTCATTTAGATTCACAGGTAGAAATGCTAACCATTTGTATTTATAGTCATAAATGCTTATATTTTAGTATGGAGCAAATACCTTCTGTTTTCTTCATTTATTTATGCACTATTTTTTTTAATCCATATTCATACTTGAACAATTAGAAATAGTTGGCAGTATGATACTGTTGTGTCCACTTGCTTTATACCATGTAACTTATGCTGGGTATGTACTTTAGATATTTCATTGAGTCGAGTTTCCCAGTCCATGTTCTTGAGATCTCATTAAGAGGCATTTTGTCCATATTTTAGATAGGACATATACTATAAGATTACTATAGTAATAGAGTAGTGTACCCTCTGCACAGCCTGAAAAATACAGTACTGTATTACTTGCTCTACTCAGTGAGGTCTCTTTGTGTTGTACTCCAATGTCCTAAGTGTGAAAATGTGTGTACAATTTCCAAGTGCCCCTAGCCACACGCCACAAACCAACAGAACAATTTTTCCAAACAAACCAAAAAAAAGAAAAAGAAAGAAAAAGCTAAAACCACGCACAATGGAAACCAAAACCTGTAGAGGCTACAAATACACGAAACCCCCTCCTCCCACCTCTCCCACTTCCCCCTTCTCACCCCCAACCCAAAACCGCCCAAAGAGAGGAGGCATCCAACCACCAATCCATCTCCTCCTCCTCTCTCTCTCTCTACGCGGCTCAGCCATGGTGGAGAAGGCCAGCGCCGTGGCGCGCAAGCTCGACGTCTCCGTCGGCCGCTGCTCGACGTCCCCGTACGGGAGCGGCGGTCTCCCGTCGCCGACGAGCCCGCTCGACCGCGCGGCGCTTCACGCGCCGTCGCCGCGCGGCGTGTGGCGGCACCGCGACGCGGGCGGGGTCGGGCTCGGCATCCTGGCGGCGCTCGAGGCGCAGGAGGAGGAGGAGGCGCGGAAGCCCGCGGTGTCCGCCGTCGCCATCGCGGCGTCGGCGTCGGCGTCGTCCTCCGCGGCCGCCACCACCACCCGGCGCCGCGCCGCGAGGCTGGAGGTCTCGGAGCTCGGGTGCAGCGGGCGGTGCGCCACCAGCCTGTGCGGCTCCGGCGCCGGCGCGGCGGCGTTCCGGGTGGCGGAGTTCCTGGCGTGCTGCGACCTCTGCCGGCGGCCGCTCGACGGCAAGGACATCTTCATGTACAGAGGGGAGCGCGCCTTCTGCAGCATGGAGTGCCGCTACCACGCCATCGTCAGCGACGAGTTCCAACAGGAGAAGGACCGGAAGCGCCGCGCCGCCGCCGCCGCCGCCCCGAGGGATATCCCCAGCAAGGTCTCCGCCGCCCCATCAACCGCGGCGGCGGAGATCGCCGGATCGCCGTGCTCCGGCGGCGGCCAGATCTTCTTCACCACCGGAATCGTAGCCGCCTGATCAGCAGAAAGAAAGGAAGGACGCCGCGGCTGTAACATAAAAGAAAATAATAATTAAAAAATAAGAAAAGATGAGAAGAGGAAGAGGAAAAATAATAATTAAGGGTGTATTAATTATGTGTAGAGAGATTAGAGAGGTGTTTTGGTGGGAGGATTTTTGCTCTCCTTGTTTGCTTTGCAAGAGGGAGGCATTGGTTTTGGTCTTGATTTTTGTTTTCTTTTTGCCTCTTTATGTAATATTTTTGGTGGTGCTACAAGAGGAAGACCAAGCAAGAAAGGGATGATGACAAGTTTTCCAAGAATTGTTGCTTCCTTTTTCTTTTTGTTGTCTCCAATCTCAACTCTTATAAGGGAATACTCATAATTTCATTCATCTAAGAGTTACAGTATCTCCATTTTAGAGTGAAATGTTCATGCATCCATCTTGAAATGTTTTGCTTGCCCGGGCTAGGTGAAGAATTAACCTCCAAATACATCTGCTCGTTGCAAGAACTCCCTACCTGCAACAAGCGCCGAGAATTACATGAACAAACTAAGCTAGCTCTGCTCCCTGCCGCGATGCACGCCGCCGGCGACACCGGGATCAAGATGAAACTGAAGAGGCTGCTCGATCGATTGGTCGATGAGGGTGTACAAACTGAAGATGCTAATTAGTGAATCGATGGTGCGGATTAATTAGGAGAGGGGGGGGGGGGGGGGAGAGGAATTGAGTGTTGTTGATCGATCAGGGTGTAACTAACCGTGGTTGGGTGAGAGCTCAATGATTGATGGGTGGATCTACCATACGGGGAGTGGTTGGGTTGGGTGGGTCGTCTGTGGCTTCTGGTTGAGCTTCCACGTCTTCGTACCAGGTTAGGGTGTGTTTAGTTCCAAAGATTTTTTTTCAAACTTTTAACTTTCCATTACATCAAAACTTTTATACACACAACTTATCAAAACTTTCATACACACAACTTTTCAGTCATATCGTCTCTAATTTTAACCAAATTCTAAACTTTGGGCCAATATAAACACAGCCTTAGTATTACCGCCGTACTTATTGAACAAATTAATTCTAGAGCACGTCATTTTTTTGACCGTCATCTTGTTTAATTACTTGAGATTTAGGCAGATGATCAAGACTTAGCCAAGAAGGCTCCTACAATGTCCAGTACGTCGGTACAAACGAGTCAGTCGCTGAGGTTCGGTCGACGAGCAAAACTAGAAGAAATGTGGGGGCAAAATGAAAATGACGCCATATACTGTATGGAGTAGTAGTAGCGTATAGGGGAATCTTTCTCGAGGCGGAAACCGTACAAAGGCGTGGCCTACTGGCCTTCCCTTTCTTTCTTTCTTTCTTTCTTTCTTTCTTTTCCGTGTAACGCAACCCTGCGGCAGAACCGTACTCCTCCATGCCATGCGTAATTAGTGTATGTATGTGAACCGCCTCACGATCTATCATTCGGTTTATGCCTACTCCCTCTATCCATAATTTTGAGTTTTTTTTCACTGTTTGACCACTCACCTTATTCAAAAAAAATTTAGAATTATTATTTATTTTTTTACTTACTTTATTATCCAAAGTATTTTAAACACAACTTTTTCGTTTTTTATATTTGCACAATTTTTTTAATAAGATGAGTGGTCAAACAGTGCAAACAAAAAATCAAAATCCCTTGTATTATGGGACGGAGGAAATATGTTTATATACTCCCCCTCCCAAAATATAAACATTTTTTATTCTGATACAGTCTCCGAAATACAACTTTCACTAATAATATCCATAAAAAGAAGATGTTTTAAATAAAAAGAGTTACATATTATGATACTACCTCCGTCCCAAAATAAATGCAGCCGTGGATATCCGTGCCCAACGTTTGACCATCCGTCTTATTTGAAAAATTTGTGAAAAAATTAAAAATATTGAGGGGTTTATAAGATTTTAAGTGTACGGCTGGTTTCCCGTGAACGATTTTAGAGGGGAAGAATTAAATTAATTAAACACGCTTAGAAAAAAAATCAACTACACTGGTTAAGTAGGGTAAATTGGAACCATGGCATTATAATTTTATAAAGTTTGATAGCAATAGAACTAGTACGAAACTAATTGATCACGAGAGTCTACGTTAATTCTACAGAGACACAGAGACACAGAGCGTGTTTCATTTGATGAATGCTACAACTACATCCCTGCTATATATCGGCATCGAGCCGTGACTTTCGCTTGATTTATTTCACATAATATCTTCCCCTATGCAGGTTGCAGGGTGACTTCGACAACGACTTAAGATATTACTGTATGTTTATCTTGATTAATCTGATGGGTAAACAAACTACTTGACCACAGTTTCCCTGGATGCCCACACAAACTTCCAACCCAAATCATCAACACTAGAAAATAAAAAAGAATCGCTAATAACAATATGAATAAACTCTCCCAGAAAATTAACCTGGAACGAGTCAACTATCACTGCCTTCAACTACTCTGCAAGTCTACATATTGACAAGCAACACTGTCATACTCGAGTGTCTTACTCCCCCCTAGTGCAGTAGGACATCTGTGCAAGAAAAAGGCAAAAAAGAAAAAAAAAAAGAGAAAACAATCGATGTCATGAAAGCGAGGCCGGGTTATCGCCAAACGAAACTGCTGACTCAAAAGCAGGAGTATTCTTCTCACTGCGATAATATGAATATATGATAAGCCCTTTTCAGTCCAACTCTGTCGCTTTTTTGCAGTTTAGCCTGCCCCACCACGAATTATCTTCTGCTAACTAATCATATCTCACCGAGCAGTTAATACACGAAATCATGAGAAAATGCGCCCGAGATGTGCAGCATCATATCCATGGTTTGTCGAATTTGTCTATATTCCTGAAGTAAATTAAGCGGCTACTGAACTGAGCACGAAATATTCAATTTTTTAGTGCAATTCGCATTTTATTTCCCCCGTACCAAATGTTGATGTACTGCTTTGTTTCAAGATCATTCGTGATCTTTTTTATGCCATGATAGATGATGCTAGTGATTCTACATGTGTCGCGTTCATCATGGCGATGTTGATGAAAGCGGACATGGTAGGAACGGACATATCAGAGACTTAGCGCCCCCTTAATTATAGTCTGTTTTCTGTTTCTGCTCTGCCATAATAACACGCCGTTGAAGTGTTCAGAACGGCTCGTAAACTTGGACAGTGACATGGGCAATTTAGTGCCTGAAACCAGTTCCTAATTTTTTTTTTAAAAACATCACATCGAATCTTTAATCATATGTATGAAACATTAAATACAGATTAAAAAAACTAATTACACAGTTAGAGAGAAACCGCGAGACGAATCTTTTAAGCCTAATTAATCCATGATTAGCCATAAGTGCTACAGTAACCACATATGCTAATGATGGATTAACTAGGCTCAAAAGATTCGTCTCGCGGTTTCCATGCCAGTTATGAAATTAGTTTTTTTTTTCATTCGTGTCTGAAAATCTCTTCTGACATTCGGTCAAACATCCGATGTGACACCCAAAAATTTTATTTTCACGAACTAAACAGGCCCTTATACACACTTAAAACAAAGAGATAACCTATTCTATACCAAAAATTTTGTTTAGGTTCAACAATTTACCATCGACATTGTCACTTTCTATAATATACCAACGACTTTATCAATTATTCTACAATATGCCATTGGGTTGGGTCTTCTTTCTAAAAATATCCAAAATACCCTTAGAGACATACAAGATTAACGATTGATTTATATCATTAGAAGTTTCAAAAAAATACGAAAACTTTTATGTGGCCTCCTTACACAACATGAAAGTTTGTGTGCAAGTTTCAAGTTTTTTTGGGGTATATTTAGCTTTTAGAAAAAAAAATTATGTGGTATATGAGAGAGAATTGGCTTATACAAAAGATAATAGCACAAAACTATCTTATGTAGTGTATGAAAGATTATATATATATTAAAAACAACAATAAAAAGTATTTATATAACATATAACATATACATTATATTTTCTTTTAAAAAATAGACATGCAAAAAATTTAAAACTTGTATATAAATTTCCACGTTGTGTAAGGAGGCCACATGTTTTTGTATTTTCTTGAAACTTCTAATGAGATAAATCAATTGTTAACTTTGTATGTCCATAAGGGTATTTTGGGTATTTTTTGAAAAGAAAGCCCAACCCAATGGCATATTGTAGAACAATTGATAAAGTCATCGGTATATTATAGAAAGTGACAATGTCGATGGTAAATCACTGAATTTGAATAAACTTAATGGTATAGAATAGATTCTCTCAAAAACAAGAGTAGGCAAGTATACTTAGTTTGTTCCATATTAAGTTTATTTTTAACTCATTTTATTTATCACAAAATAAATTTATTTTTAAAATAATTATTATATCGGAGTTTGTGAAAATAAAGAATGTATTAGAAAATGATAAATTTAAAAATAGTTGTATTGAGATTTAATAACGTAGTAGTATTTTTTTTATTGATACGTGTGATATGGATAGAAAATAAAAACGGAGGTAGCTCCATACATCGCTGTGTCCAACTGCGCAGATTGGACTGAATAACTGACCATGTGCCTTGCTAATTTATTACTCCTGCTGTCCTAAATCCAAAACCTTAAACACTATATCACCAGCATACCTATAGTGTAAAAAAGAGTTGCTGGCTTCTTAGAATAAGTTCATCTTTTAACTCCTATCATTTGTTTTAAAATAAGTTTACTTTTAAATAATCATTGCATCGGAATTTATAAGTGGAATGATTTGATTTCTCGACTAGCTAACATAACCCTGTCAAATGAAAATGATTGCTTTATTTGGTCGCTACATAAAAATGGCCATTTTTCGGTCAAATCCATGTATAATACGATCATCAATTCCAATGTAAAAATCCACAAGAGGATCTTATGGGAGGTAAATGTACCACTAAAAATCAAAGTATTTATGTGGTTTCTTCAAAAAAAAAATAATCTTGACGAAAGATAACCTCATAAAGAGAAAATAGAGGAGAAACAAGCAATGTTGTTTTTTTAATACACAAGAGACCATCCAACATCTTTTCTTTGACTGTCATATTGCACGTTTTGCTTGGTGATGTGTCTTCTTTGCCTTCAATATCCCCCGTCCCCACAATGTAAAAGATATTTTTGGTAACTGGCTAAGGGGAGTGTCTAGACCCACAAAAAAATGATTTTATTTGGAGCTAGTGCTTTATGTTGGTCAATTTGGCGTTGTCGTAATGATATGGTTTTTAACCATAAAAAAATGCCTAACATCATGCATGTTATCTTCATGTGTTCCAATTAGCTCCACTCTTAGTGTATAATGCTTTCACAGGAACAACATGATACTATGCGCAATGGTGCTACACGCTTGGAATTAGTAGCCAAGGAACTTTTACTCCAGTTTGGATGGCGTAGTACCTACATAATTTCGTGATAAAATCTACGTGATTTTAAAAAACATTATTTTAGTAGATTATATTATCGGCAGAAGGTAGGGGTTTGTTCCATCTCACCTTTTTTAAGCTCTTTTCTATTCACTTCTGGACTTTTTAGCTGTGTGCCTACGGGCAGAGGCCGCAGATGTAACACATTTCCATTATCTAAAAAAATTGGAATTTATAACAGTAATATATAAATATATTGAAGGTAGAATAAAGAGAGAATAATTGTATAGGGATTTAATAAAATGAGAGTATTATGGTATTAATTTTGATTAGTTTTTTTGGTATGTATGGAATGGATGAAAATAAAATTTATTTTAGTAGGGTGGGAGTAGCGAGCTGCAGTAAAATGGACAGGGCACGTAATTATCGTAAGGGTTGGTGAAGGCAATGTAGTACACAGAGTACAGAGCAATGATGTATTTTAAATCGGAATAAGTCCATTTTAACTCTCTTAAAGAGTGACCCGAAACTAATCCATAACGCTGAACAAACCATATATCTTGACCCCCTAAACTATTAAAATAAGTGTAATTTTGCTCTCTCGGCGGTTTTTGGAGAACGGTTTCGCTGACATGACGTCTACATGGCAGTGTTGACTTGGTTTGCTGCTGATGTGACGCTTAGGTGGCATTATAATTAAAAACATACATGTGGAACCCATTCATCATTCACACAAAAGAAAATTTTGTGGGGTCCACTAACATGTGGGTGTATCCCTTCTTCCCATCTTCCTCCTCCCTCGGATCCTCTCTCTCCCATATCTCTCCCCGCCCCCTTGGTAAGCGGGGGCCAACGGTGGTGGCGAGCAGGAGGACGACGACGTTGGGAGAGACGAGCCAGAGCTCGAGGGAGCCGTCAGCGTGCACGGTGGTGACCTAGGACCTGCCCGTTGGCTTGCCTGATGCGCGCGGGTGAGAGAGGTGGTGGCGGAAAGCTCGATGAGGGAGCTCTAAGACAACGACACCAGCGGTGATAGGGATGACTCTCACTCTCTCTCGCCTTCTCCCCAGTCTCCTTTTCTTTTTTTGCGGGGGATAGCGATTAGTGGTGGATGGCAATGGAAACGGGACATAGCTCGGAGAGGGAGCTCCAGTGGATGCCACCGAGGTGGCCACCACCGCCGACAATAGCCCTGCCGCATCAAGCTCATCGGGGACGCCCCAGTCGAAACAAGATGAGAGACAAAGATAGATGGGTGTTTTTTTAATTCTAATGCCACATAAGCGCTACGTCAATGCCACGTGGGACGAAGATCAGGTCAACACTGCAATGTAAGCACCATATCGGTGAAACCGCTCTCCAAAACTGTCGAGAGAGCCAACACCAGTTTTAGGCCCCCTTTGATTCAAAGGAAATTCATAGGAATTTTAGAGGATTTCTTTCCTATAGGAATTTTTCCTATATAGCCCTTTGAATCAAAGGAATGGATCTTATGGAATCCTATGAAATTCCTATGGATTGCCTAATGCCATGCAAATTTTGGAGGAATTCTAACATGAGGTAAAACCTCTTGGAAACTTTCCTTTAAGGCCCCCTTTGATTCAAAGGAAATTCATAGGAATTTTAAAGGATTTAATTCCTATAGGAATTTTTCCTATATAGCCCTTTGAATCAAAGGAATGAATCCTATGGAATCCTATAAAATTCCTATGGAATGCCTCTTCCCATGCAAATTTTGAAGGAAATTTAACATGAGGTTCTACCTCATGTTAAGAATCCTTTGAGTCTTTCTCTCTCCTCAAATTCCTGTGTTTTTCCTGCGGCTCAATCAAACGGTCATTCCTATGTTTTTCCTGTGTTTTGCAATCCTCTGTTTTACACTTGTATTCCTATCAGAATCCTATGTTTTTCCTATTCCCCCGTTTTTTCATTCCTGTGATTCAAAGGGGGCCTAAGTCTTTATCTCTCATCTAGTTCCTGCGTTTTTCCTGCGGTTCAATCAAACGACTATTCCTGTGTTTTTCCTGTGTTTTGCAATCATCTATTTTACACTTACATTCCTATCAAAAACCTGCGTTTTTCCTATTCCTATGTTTTCTCATTCTTGCGATTCAAAGGGGCCCTTAATAGTTAGGGGGTTAAAATATCTGGTTTTGCGGTTCAGGATCACATAATATATTGAATATGGGTTTGTTAGAACCATGCCACCCTAATTTTCCAAAATTTGAGATATGCCACCCGTATCTCAATGACATGTAGGACCCACATGAGTCAATGACATGTGGGTCAGGGTGGCATATCACAAATTTTGTGTGGCATGGTTCAAATTTTCCCTAATATATTCGGGTCACTTTAAGGGAGTCTAAGTGGACTTACTCATTTCAATTATGAGCCAATTAGGCCACAAGGCCACAACTCAAATGGGCCTGTGGAGCCCAATAGAGATCGGTCTCTATGACCTTCTTATCTGCCTGTGGGCTCTCTTACTCGCATAGACATTCGGGGAAAACAAAATGTTAGATAAAAGTCCACTTTCTGTCCTTAAACTATGAGTCTAGTCCTACACGTATCCCTGTAAAATCGGGTATAGAACATCCTTCAACTATTAAATCAGTGTAAATTAAATCCCTCAATAGTTTAAACCGTGTTTTCATCCTACGTGGAGGCCATGTGGCATGTTGACTTGTCTATATGAGCATACGATGATTACATGGCATCCTAGTGAGAAAAAAGTAAAATACGAAGGGCCCCATGTGTGAGTGACACGTTTAATCTCTCGTTGGCATCATCATCTCCGAGTTCGAGCGGCTGTCTTGTCTCCTCCCCATTCTCTTTCCCGAGCAGCGCGAGGGGTGACGGTGTTGGAATCGGTGCCTCGTCGAACGGGTACTTCATCTCCGCACTTGCAACGAGCATCGCCTTCATGATTGTGGAGAGAGCGTGTTCGTCGGGAAGGAGGAGGTCCCGGCTAGGTATCCGTCAGGCGTTGGCACTATTCGTGCCCATGCCCCCTGAGTTCGCCATGAACGCCAGTTCTTCATGGCGAGAATACCTAGGTTGACAAGCGCCATCGCCGAACGGACGATCGATGTGCTTCGTCGAAAGGGATTCGTGGATGAGAAGAGGTTTGTAAAGAAGGATGGGAGGAGTACAACATGGAAGAGGCCGTAGAAGGGACCAAGGTCTTGCCATAGTGGTTCTGGCTAGAAAGGCAAGCCCGTGCTCCATCTCACAATGCCGGGGACCGCAACCCCGGTGGGCGACGTGGAGATTGGCAAGGGAGAGATGGAGAAAAGGGCTTCTTTTGACACGTGGGTCCCACCAAATAATGTTTATTACTACCTCTGTCCCCATATAAAATATAATTCTAGCTAATTTAGGACACAATAGTAGGATTAGAAAATAACCATAATGACTTTATTTAATGAACCCAATATATTCACAAATTCCATATATAAAATTAATTAGAAGGAAATTTGAGACAACACGTTACAGATGTGATGGAAGGAATGGAGATTACAAGGAAATATGTTTTGATGTAATCAATTTGTTGGGTCCCACATTGATAGAAATATAATTTTTATGAGATAAAGGTTCAAAGATAGAAATTCAATTTTTATGGACGGAGGTAGTATCAAATTTATTTGAGTAAAAAAAGGAGAAAGAGGATGATAGGTGGGGCCACTGCCATGTAGGCACCACGTAATACTAAAACCATCGTACAAACAACCGAGGTAAGTAAATTGATATGGTTTAAGAAATTAGGAGACACTCTATACCGGGGTTTTATGATTAGAGGATAATGAGAATGAAACTCAACCCATATTTTTAAGTGAACTCGACCCATAATTAAGGGAGAGCGTTACGGCTCGGACGTCCGGCATCACACCAAAAATCGGACGTCTAATGAGCGCATGTGAGAACGAACCATGTCACGGTAACATATGTATCTAGCTGTTTCTTTTCATTCTTTTCTCCTCTCTTTAAATATTTTTTCCTCCTAAATTACTAATACGATTTACGATCCGATCACACCGTTGTATTCGTTGCAATTAAATCTTTACAATAACATATCACATGATTATATTATGTCAAAAGAAAAATATATGTTTCAAACCGTTAGAACAAAATGTTTCATATGTGATAGTGATATGTTTCAATATGTGTCTTCGGTGTGTTTCACAAAATTCCTGAAACTACCTGCTACTACTCTCTCTCCACATCATGTATGCAACATGCATGTATTTTAGCAAGCTTCAAAATGATTTTTCTTTTAAATTACTTATTCAATCTATGATCCGATTACACCGTTATATTCGTTGTAATTAAATCTTTACAACAAGATATCGCATGATTATATTTTGATAAAAGAAAAACATATGTTTCAATCCGTCAATACTTGTTGTTTCATATGTGACAGCGACGTGTTTCAATGTGTATCTTCACCATGTTTTATAAAAATATTAAAATGTTTCAGTTGTTGTTTTCTTTGTTTCACCATATATAACTTAATGTTTCACTTGTTGGTCAACGCTCACCCCCGCACTGCCGCGCGCCCGTGTTGCTCCCGTGCCACGTTGCTTGCCTGCCCTGCATGTGTTGCTTGCGCTGCTGCTTGCATACTCTCTCTCCCTCTCCCTCCTATTACACGTGCCTAATTTTTTCCTCAAATTGTAAATATTTTTCTCCAAAATTATATATATGATCTAAATTTCAATTATACCATTAGATTTTTGCACAAATACTTAATTATGTTGAAATATTTTTAAATCGGACGCTACAAATCGTACGTTCAATATTTTTTCAAATATCAAATGTTGCTCCTCGTCTGTATGCAGGGACGTGTTGGAGAAGCGAGGTTGTCACATGCATGCATGCAGGAGTAGAGCTGGTTGCCAAGGTGGCCTAAGGCACCATTACTTTCTCTCTCTCTCAATCAAACTTTAAACAAAATTTTATTCTAATATATATATCCAATCTATAATTTATAACAAGATCTCACATGAATATATTTTGATAAAAATATATATGCGTTCTAGAAGAAAACAAACTTATGTTGAACTATTTAAAAATAATTCTTTCATCACTTGTGGAGATGTTTCAACCCACTTCACAAATTGTTCCAAAGAGGTATAACATATAAAAAGTATTGACGGCAACAATAATCATTATTACATGAAACATTAAGTCCCGACTAGTAAAACATTTTTTATATTTAGATTGAGACATCGAATTATAATTATTGTTGAAACATAAAAAATGTATTTGCTGAAACATATAAAAAAAAGATAGCATGAAACATTGCTAATGAATTAGTGAAACATCAACAAATGCTTGTTGAAACATTTCAGTAACAATGTGTGCAACATTTAAAAAGTAAAATTAAAAGTCATCGGAATATAGTCATATGATATCTTGTTATAAAGATTTAATTGTAACGAATCTAATGATATAATTAGTTTGAAATTTGGATAAATAGTTTAAGAGAAAAAATCATTTAAATTTTGAAACATGTTTGCATGCATGCTCCGTCGCTTGTTAGTACGCCTAACCAACTGTTTCAGGAAAACGCTTCAGATCGGTCGTTCGGTGTAATGAAAAAAATCGGACGCTACTACTTGGGTGCCTACTCATTCTACACTACTCTGTGTTCTTTTTTTCTCTCTTCACACGTGTAGCCTGGCTAGTTTTCCTCTGCATGCATTCTCTTTTTGCTACTATGAGTTTGATATGTGTAAAGGATACAATTTTATTAGCAAGTTTTAAATACTTTTTTCTTTTAAATTAATCATTCGTTCTACACTATCATACTCATTGTAATTAAATCTCCACAATAAGATCTCACATGATTATATTCTGATCAAAATAATATATATGTTTCAACTGGTCAAATTCGATGTTTCACATGCGAAAAGAGAATGTTTCAGTTGGAATCCAAATATGTTGCACATTTTAAGTTTTCATGTTATAATGAATTTTTATCTAATGTTGTACGTGGTGTTATGTGCATGTGACTTATTCAGATGATTTGTTGATTCATTTGCAAATGTTACACATTTTATTATTTGGATGTTTCAGTAAGTGATGTTTCAATCATTACACCCCGATGTTTCATGTAGTATATAAAAATGTTTCAGAAAATATCATGTGATGTTTCAATCATTACAACCTAATGTTTCATGTAGTATATAAAAATGTTTCAATTAAAAATATTATCTTTTTTTTCTTAATATGGTCATGTGGGATCTTGTTTTAAAGATTTAATTAAAATGAACACAATGGTGTTATTTGATCGTAAATTGGATCAACAATTTAGAAGAAAAATCATTTAGAAAATTGATAAAAAAAAGTTGCATGGATGTGTAGCAAACCTAACTAGAGAAAAAAAAGGAGAGAGAAGTACCAGTACTAAAGCATGCAGGGTAAGACAAGCCAGCAGCACAGCACGGGGCAGTGCAGGGTCGGGCGTCCGATATTTGCGAAATATCGGACGTCCGACGCGTAGCATCCTCCACCGTTTCACCATGCACCTACACTATTGTTCTTTTAGATTGAGACGTCCGATTTTTTATTTCTGGCCGGACGGCCGATGGTAAGTATTTCCGATAGTTAAGGGACCAAAAAATGGACTTTTCCAAACAGTTACGCTGTAGTCTATAACCGTAAGCAAAAGCCCAAAAAAAGAAAAAGATGAACTCGCAAAAAAGGGAAAAAGAAAACAACAACAGGCCGACAACGCAGTCTGCCCAACGAAGGCAGCAGTAGGCCAACGGCCCACAGTGCAAAGCAGCAGAACAAGAAAACAACCTAATGGGCCAATCGGGATAACCAGTTGGGCCTTGCTGCCTTGGCATGTCTCTCGCTGCGCAGAAACTAGCAACCTTGGAAAGTCTACTAAACCGCCCGCAGCGACTCACTCCTGCGGCCGTTAGTGTTAGGGAAAGAAGACGACGCCCGGCGCACTGCTACCAATTTGTTGAATATCATATGAATATATTTTAAATTTCACGGAAACGATGAATAGATTTTTGTTAAAATATAATGAGAATGATATGAGAAATAGCAAAAATTTTATTGGACGCTCAGACTAACCACTGTACCACTGCTCCCTCTTTTGCTCCCAGCGATACAAACAATATATTAAGATTTATAATTTTTTTTCTCATTAACTACTTATTCGATCTAAAATCCGATTATACCATTGTATTGTTGAAATTAAATCTTTATAACAAGATATCACATGATTATATTATGACGAAAGAAAAATATACGTTTCAAACTGTTAAAACTCGATGTTTCATGCTATGTGATAGTAATATATTTCAATGTGTATCCAATATACGATCCAATCACACTATTGTATTCGTTGTAATTAAATCTTTCCAGCAAGATATTGCATGATTATATTTTGATGAAAGAAAAACATATGTTTCAATCTGTTAACACTAGTTGTTTCATATGTGATAGCAACATATTTCAACGTATATCTTTACCATCTTTCATAAATTTTTTAAATGTTTCAGTTGCTGGTTTTTTTATTCACCATGTATAACTTTGATGTTTCACTCGTTGGTTAGCTGGAACATTTGACCGCCCGATTTTTTTTTTTTTTGCATCGGTAGTGGGTGCTGCCGCTCTTGGTCTTGGCCTTGTACACGTACGCCATGCACTTCCCAGAGTACCACGCCACGTCCTCCGTGTTCATCCCCTCAATCTGCACCATCGACGTGTTCTCGTACTGGTTCAACTTCGATCTGTGCTCAACACCCAACATCAGGCTCACCGCCGCCATGACCGCAGCAAGAAATGCCACGCAGATCCAAGAGGATTTACAGATTCCGCGGACGCGCTCATTCACCTTTTGTAGCCGAGGATTATGCCCTGGACATAGAGCCTCCTGTGTTGCCCCGTGCGTCCCTTCACCATGGCTGCCTCCTCACCGCTGCTTGCTTCTTTCCGCTGCCGGTGACGAGAGCTCGTGGGTCTTCGATGAGGCGGCGGGTGGGGGAGACGGATGCGGCTTATATATATATGTAGCGTGGGGTGGTGGGTCCCAACTGTGGAGATTGGCCGATGCGGTTGGATGGACGGTTGGGATTCGTCGTGGCGTGGAGCTAAAGTTTAAGATCGCCGGTATAAATGGGCCGGGCTGGTTAGTGGTGGCATGTGTTGGGTTGGGCTGTTTGGGGGGGGGGGGGTGGTGGGAGGAAGGGCTAGTCAACTCTGTGGGCCTAATTGGAAACTCATTTTTGCCCTAACTAGCCCAATGACAAACAGGTGGAGAATGAGAGTCAAATTGACTCGATTTCAACAACTAGAAAGACAGCTCATATGGAACTGAGTTGAGTTGTAGAGATACTAGGAAAAGGTAGCTCCGCATTTTCTATTTGTTTTATGGAGTATATCCACTTTACTTCAATACTTTTCAAACTAAGGATGTAGTAGCGATTGGTTCGACTTCAATTCCACGGTATAAGATTTAGGAGTAAGAGACCCCAAATAATCTAGAAAAACAAATAGCTCTAGGAAAGCATTTTTAGTCTTTTATCATCCTTTTGTTGTAGTTGTTTGTTAGGGAAACATTATTTTGTACTCTCTCCGTACTCGTAAAGGAAGTCGTTTTGGACAGCGAAACGGTTTCCAAAACACAACTTCGACTTATTGTTTCTATAAAAATATTTATTGAAAAGTGATATATGTATGCTTTTATGAAAGCATTTTTCAAGACAAATCTATTCATATAATTTTTATATTTTTAAACTCAACAACTTGAGAGTTATTTATGATTTATATTTCCAAGGTTTGACTTAAACATTATCCTAAACGACTTCCTTTATAAGTACGGAGGGAGTAATTTTAAAAAAAATCAATTGATTTTTTAATAAAAATATTCATGTTAGAAACAAGCCTATTTTAAATGATACTCCCTCCTTTCTAAATTGATTATCATATATGTTTATACACCAAGATCAAGGATAATTTAAATCACAATAATCAAAGACATCGTGCACACATTCTACATCGATTAAAACACCATGCCATTTACACCTTAGCATGTACATATTCTCCCATGCTGTATTAATTGTATTATGATAAAATTCCTGTTCATGTAATTATATGATGATCAATTTGAGAAATTTTGAATTCCATTATATGATAATCAATTTAGGAAAGAGGGAGTATGAAACAGTTGTGGGGACTAGGGAGGTTTGCTTTTCTTTGTATTCTCATATAACGCGGCACCTTCATCACTTTTGACACGGTAAAAAGTCTGGTCTTGGGCGTACTCAAACTATCTTTTAGGTATCTATCGATCACACCGACCCAAATAACTGTTTAGAACTCAATCTAAACTGGTTCATGGTAGAAATATTCAAACTAAAGTTTAGTTAATGTGAAGAAAATGATGTTTTGTTCAATATAAAAATTCTTCTCACGCATTGCCCCATCCTGGAAAATGATTGACTGATCGAGCAGATATACGTGTTGCAAGCACGTAGTATTTCCTGCAAGCACACACATCACTGATGCGTATAAAATTTCTTCGGAATTGGTAAAAAAAACTGTCGCAAGTTTTTTTTTTTTGCAAAAAATACTTTTAAATATAAGTATAGTTGTGATGTAACTACAGTGTAATTATAACTGTAATTATATTAAAGTTACATTATAACTACATTGTAATTTCTATATAGTTAGATATAAAGTTACACATATTATTTTAACTAGGAGGATAGATGCGCGGGCATGCGCATTAGTTTATTTTGAAAATAGTTCACTAGTACAGATCCTTTTATCTGTGATGGGCTCTAATATGCTTAGAAATAGCGGGCCGTCACAAGAAAGTCATCTCAATCGGGCCGAAAAGTGCCCGATTGAGATATGGTCGCACAGACATGTTAGATGGGTATAAAACTTAAGCCCGTCACGAATGACACCTATCAGTGACGGGCCACAACTTTAGGCCCGATTGAGATAACATTCCATATCTCAAACGGGCCTAAAGTTGTGGCCCGTCACAGATGACCATCATCAGTGACGGGCCACAACTTTAGGCCCGTTTGAGATAACATTCCATATCTCAAACGGGCCTCAAGTTGTGGCCCGTCACAAATGACCATCATCTGTGACGTGCACCAACTTGAGGCCCGTTTGAGATAACAACTAGGCCTGTCACAGATGACTCATCAGTGACGGGTTATATACTTAATCTCTATCGGGCATTAACTAAAGCCTGTCACCGATGACTATTTTTCCATTTTTCATATGAAATGTTTATATTTGTAAGTTGACTATAGCAAAATAATTTTATGGGTAGTAAATGATTTCAAATGGAAAAAATGTCAACAACAAAGTTGTATAACTTATCAATATTTAAAACTTTTAGTTTGGTCATTTTTCAATATAACATTTTTTTTGAACAGTTTGAATTTGAATTTAAAAATATGACAACTTCAAACAATATTTTCAAATACTAAATGATTTCAATTGAAAAAGTCATCAACAACAAAGTTGAATAACTCATCAAGATCTAAAACTTTTATTTTTGTTATTTCTTCATCTGACGAAATGTTAGTAATATTATTCATAAATTTTACATATATGTGTTATAGTTTATAAAACCAGATAAGAGATATGTCAATTTTGTGAACAATGTTACTATCACTTTGTCGTATGAAGAAATGGCCAAAATAAAAGTTTTAGATCTTGATGAGTTATTCAACTTTGTTGTTGATGACTTTTTCAGTTGATATCATTTAGTATTTGAAAATGTTGTTTGAAGTTGTCATATTTTCAAGTTCAAATTCAAACGGTTCAAAAAATGTTATATAGAAAAATGACCAAAATAAAAGTTATAGATTTTGATGAGTTATACAACTTTGTTGAGGATGACTTTTTCAGTTGAAGTCGTTCACTGATCTAAAATTCTATTTGAACTTTTCAAACTTTGAATTTCAAATTTCAAATTGTTTAAATAGAGTCAGATGGAGAAATGACCAAAATAAAAATTTTGCACCTCGATGAGTTCTACAACTTTGGTTTTGGTGACTTTTCCATTTGAAATCATTTAATAACCCCAATTTGACATCCTGGCCTAGGGTATAATAGGATTAATAGAATACTTATACCAACATGTTACAATTACTTTTCCGGAAGCCACTCTCTAAAGAACTTTGACGTTAAGTGTGCTTGGTCTGGAGCAATTTCGGGATTGGTCTGGAGCAATTTCGGGATGGGTGACCGACCGGGAAGTTTGAACTTCCCGCGTGGGTGCACACGAGTGAGGGCTAGCCAAAAAATAAAATTTATTTATTTTTGGAATATACTCATCTGTGACGGGCATTAACTCTAGCATAAGTTAATGCCCGTCACAGATAAGGGTCATCTGTGACAGGCGCTAGTTGTGGCCCGATTGAGATAGGTCATCTGTGACGGGCTATAGTTTGACTGGTCGTCTGGGTCAAAGCTATCGGTGACGGGATTTACTTAGGGCCCGATTGAGATAGAATCATCCGTGACGGCTGTTTGCCCGATTGAGATAGCTCTTCACATCAGTGACTTCTAGCCTGTGACGGACGCCATGCCCGATTGAGATAGGGCTTACCGCCCGATTGAGATGAGGGTATCCGTTCTAGTGAATTACAGTAAGGTGTTTTCTATTTTTAGTTGTGTGTTCATTTTATCTCTTTTTTTTAATAAATCTCAATAAACTTTTATTGGCAATAACCGTTTTTACCACCCGTCAACCCTTTTTTTAATTGATTCATATATATATGCAATTCGTTATGCATGTGAATCTATAAAGATAAGCTCTTTAAAAAATATTTGTTATATTTTGAATTTAGTGATTGAATGATTCTAATTTCGAATTTGTATTCAAAACAAATTATTATTTTATTCTAAATTGTCCTTTTAAGGATTTTAAATTGTACTTGATCTCGTATTGTGTTGTATTTGGACTCATCTTTAATACTTATTTTATTATTCCAAATTTCAGGTATTTATAACTTATACTTTTATGTGTGGACTGTTATATATTTTTTTTATAGTTTTAGTGGTTTTTTTTGTTGTTCTTGAATGTGTATTTTAATCAAATTGCTTGTTTTCTTTTCTGAATTTAGTTACGAACACCTCATAATTGATCTGCATGTCACCATCGGCCTCACGGAGTATCTTATCGACCTTCTCATCAGTGGGCCTCTCCTGATGCATTGGACATGACATGGCAGGGCTCGGCGATAGAGATAAGCTATTTTCTAGTCCTTGTCGAAGGCGTGGAATGTCTCCCTCTGCCCCTCCTCTCAGTCCTTTGTCCTTCACCTCATTACCTAGTGTGCTATTAGGCTTAGGAAGTCGTGGAAAGTCGATGCTGGCACTTCCGTCGGTGCCCACCTTGCTAATGTTGTGTTCTTCCCCCTCATTTCCTAACTTAACTTCTTCGTTTTCTATGCACACACTTTCCAAACTACTAAACGGTGTTTTTTTCTAAAAGTTTTCTATAGAAAAATTGCTTTAAAAATCATATTAATACATCTTATAAAAAATTAACTAATACATAATAAATCATACTCTAATGTAATGAGTCACTTCATTTTACATGAGTGGGAGATTAGCTCCCAAACCCATCTAATGAACGCAACCTAATAATATCTTGCAGCTCTGCCTCCGTTGGGTTTAGGCCCAGAGTATGCATCATGTTCCAAGATCCTTGGTGGTGATTGAATCTGGACTTTAGACTCACACATTTGAATTCATTAATCTTTTCACGGTGCAAATTTTGCTCAAATATTTGTAGTCAGAACGGCTACATTATCTAAATTTTATATAGTAAATAAAGGTAATATGGATGGAAAATTATGATTTAGTAATAATTAAAGGTCCTTTGTAACAGAGTATTGAAAAAAAAAGAAAAGGTACATATTTGAAATATGTGTTGGTGGTATGACATGAGACCCTTCGACCAGACCTGCCGAAACCACACAACCAGTGAGGGTTCAAGCCCAAGGCGTCGAGTTCGTCGGGGCGAAGCCCCCATGGCGAAGACTATGAAGCAAAGATGGCGAATGATGAAGAATCACGCTGGTATCTCACAAGGCTGAAGGCTTCTTGGGCGAAGACTATGTGGCGAAGAGTGTGACAAAGGAGGGTGACTTCGCCATAACGAGTCCAACTTCGAGGAGGCCCAAGAGGCCATCCCAGCCGCTCAAGCCCGGTGGCTTGTCACGCCCAGAAATTCACGAACCAGAATTTCTAAGCTGAATGTGCATTAAATCCCTGTCCAGGACCAGCCAGGGTACACAAACGACAATTGTTGACAAACAGATCCACGTCTTACAAAAATAGAAAAGATTACAAATGCAACGGAAAAGATAAAACGAGCTAGACTTGGAAGCTTGACTTCTGCAGCGGGGTGACTCCACTCCACAGGCATTCCTTGACGGCAGCGACGAAACCAACTCCGATAAGACAGCTCACACTAGGAAGATCTTTAGCTCTGGTGTGGGGGAAAAGAGAGCAAGACTGAGTACTACCCACTGTACTCAGCAAGTCATACCGGAAGAGGAGGTATGATGCAGGGTATAACCAAAGGTGGCCAAAGGTTCATTTGCATAAAGCAGGCATTTAAAACCAGTAGTTGAAAACAGTAAAACAGTGGTAGTAATTAATCAATATTAACTAATCACTGTCCAACGCTACACCACGTTGCAACAGGCCCAACCAACCACCTGAATTACACCAGTTCATTGAGCTAAACTAGGGGTGAGACTAATCACGGTGAATCTGGTTGATCGCCCATAACCACGGGCACGGCTATTTGAATAGTTTTACTCTGGCCAGAGGTATACAACTGTACCCACAAGACACGATTCCACACATGTCGCCATGCCCCGAAGTATCACCATGATACTGCAAAGGGGGAAATCGTGACAAGACCCTTCGCATAACCGTCCCCTAACCATCCACACCACGCTAAGGTTTCACCCCCACCCCTCAAAAGGCAGTGGGCGGTCCCCTCTTGCGCCGCGGTGAATCCGGCAGCTGGACAACCGGACACCCCGGCCGACCCAACTCCATCACGCCCACTCTCGCCACCGGTGCCTAGGAAAGGATCGAGCTATACTTCAGATCAAGCAGTTACCCACTCCCGCTTGTGGTAAGCACGGTAAGTCTCCCAGGGTTTCCCGTGAACCGGTCCTTAAATGCCATGGGCGCGACCAACAAAACCATGCACCCACAGCCCACCATTCAGTGTGTTTTAATTAACTAACACCATTGCGGTGGCACCAATCCAAAGCTATGCTAATAGACAAAGTTTATGCAATAATGTGATCCCCATTGGTGTACTAGTTGAACTAAGCATGGCTAAGCATTTCCTAAACCAACATCTAGTCATTTTGATACCCAAGTTATCAATGGCATAAGGTAAACAATATATGGCTGAGTAATAGGACCCATCCCACATGACATTGCAAAAGAATGCAACATTTAGTAGAAATGCGGAATATTTGTAAATTGGGTATAATATGATCAATTGTATTGCATGACTTGCCTTGCTCTCGCACTGATGAGACCACAGTAACGTCTTCGAGAAACCGCAGAACGATGAAACGGTCGAAATCTACGCGACAAACAAAGCACACAAGCAAAACAAGCTATAAGAC
This sequence comes from Oryza sativa Japonica Group, assembly GCF_034140825.1. Classification (NCBI taxonomy): domain Eukaryota; kingdom Viridiplantae; phylum Streptophyta; class Magnoliopsida; order Poales; family Poaceae; genus Oryza; species Oryza sativa. Next base: position 16,804,934 of record NC_089037.1, read on the forward strand.
TACTGAAACAGGAAACAAAACCATTTTTAATGGATTCTATACATTTTTCTTGATTTATTGAGACTTGAATGGACTTAAACGGAGCTCGGATGAATTACTTATGAATTTTAGAAGATAAACTATGTTTTTACTAACAAAGAAAAAGTCCTTAATTATTTATTGCGCAATAAAACCCAGGGCTGACGTCACCCAAGGGGAGGGGGCGGCGCTGGCACGCGGGCCCCGCTTGTCAGCGGCACAAGGGGAGACGGAGGGGCGACGGCACGTGGGCCCCTCAGATGGTGGCGGCGCGCGGCCGGAGACGGCGGTAGGCGGCGGCGCAAGGGGCGAGCGGCGCGGCGACGATAGGAAGCACGGGAGGGCGCGGCGAGTGCGAAAAACGAGAGAGGGGGACGTGGGGAGCGATTTATAGGTGCGGGAGGGGGCGGACGTGGCCGGGGAGGTGGCCGATTTGGCCGGCGACGTGGGGGTGGAGAGAGAGAGAATGGGGGTGGGATTCAAAATGAATCCCGCCCATTTCGTGCGCGCGCGGGGCGGGAGACGTGGGGGAGAGGGCGGCGACGTGGGAAGGACGCGGCAGCGGCGCGGCGTGGGCGCGGGAGGAGCGGAGGAGGCGGCGGCGCGGCGGTTTCGGCGGCAGCGGTTGGAGCTCCGGCTCCAACGGCCGGAGGTGGGAGACGACCGACAGGTGGGGCCCACCTGTCGGCGTCCCAGAGAGAGGAGGGAGGGGCGCATGGGCCGGCCCAACAAGAGGAAGGCCGAGCGCGGGCGTGAGAAAGTGGGGGGTGGACTGGGCCGACGGCCCAAGAAGATGGAAAAAGAGGAAAAGAAAAGGGAAAAAAGGAAAAAGGGGAAAGGATTTTTCCTGGGATTTAAAATTGCACTTTGGTGATTTTTAATTGGTTAAAATTATTTCCAAGGCTCCGAAAATTCCGCTAAAAATCTTGTTAATGCATTGGAGCATGGGGAACTCAAGAAAAATTCCACCACACCGAATTCGATTATTAAATGCATTTATTAATTAAGGAACTAGCTCTAGGTTAATTCAAACCATTTTCTTCGGACGATTTATTTAACAATTTTTTTAAAGAAAGAAGAAGGGGAAAGCTTCAGGGCATGACATGGCCATTGGGGCCAACGTTCGCCAAACGGTCCATTAGAGGCCCATGTACCTCAATTACACTGTATACCCATGTAAATGTCCCTTTCATAGGGGCAACCATGTAAATTTCCCTGTAAAACCTAAACCCTAATAGGGAGGCCTGCAACAAAGGTATAAATAGACCCATAGGGCCATGTAAAGGGGGATCCCAAGAAAAATTCTCAATTTAATACACTATTACTGCTTTCCAACCACTGTTGAGTAACCACGTATTTTGACGTATGCGGTTGTCGTTTCGAAAATAGCTGGCGCCGACCGTGGGGACCTCCGAGTGAAACCACTGAGAACGAATGCCACCGAAGAGGGTCGTGAAGGAGAAGGTTACAAGGTGAAAGGAGAGCGAAGCAGGAGGGGAGATGGCCGCCGAAGAAGGAGCAGAGCCTTCGGCGTCCATCGCCGAAGATAGGGGAGCACCATCGGATTCAGCACCCGCGCCACAACTACCGCCTTCGGCTCCTGCCACCTCATCGAGGCAGATACCGAACACGGTTGATGCGGCGAAGGCAGCCGCGGCGGCAAGGGCGCTCCAGACCAGGGCGGAGAACCTTTCGACATGCCAGCTACTAGTGCCCCAAGCCGCTTCGTCACAGCCAGCAACGGTTTTGACTGCGCTCGCCGCCGCACAAGTCAACTCCGACCTTGAAGCACATGCTGAAGCCGACATGGAGGCCATGCGCCAGAACATGACGCGACTCCAAGACATGCTTCGTCAGATGCAAGAACAGCAGCAGGCGTATGAGACGGCGAGGCAGGCCAAGGTCGCTTCGGCCCCAATCCTCCAGTATTCGACGGGCTACATCCCACCCCAAGTCTACCCGCAAGCATCAATCCAGCCCCATCCGCCACAAGCCATGCAAATGCCAGTATACTTCGCTGGGCAGCCTCCGACCACAGCAGTACATCCGGCCCCTCATGTGCAGCCGCAAGCTCAGCCAGTCGCTGCCCAAGTGCATCCTCGACCACCTGGCCAAATGTCACAAGCAATGGCAGAAGGGGCTTCGGCCTTGCAGGCACAGCTTCAAGCTTTCCTTCAGCAGCTCAGCCAACCCCACAACATTTCAGGTACAACCCCTTCGGCCCAGCCGGAGGGGAACACGAGTCAAGGTGCACCCAATTGGTTGCCGTCGAATCAGCCTGGTCTGGGGGCTTCGCCTTGGAGTCAAGGACCACAGTTCGACTTCACCAACGCTGCTCAAGCACCAACCATTCGGCCACAGGCACCAACATCAGGCTTCGGAGCAAACCAAGCACCAAACCAGGTTGCCATGGCATGGACCCAGCCGACGTTTGACCCATCCATGGCGGCCCACCAAGCATCACCGATCAGAGCCGGGCAGCCGAACATTGTGTCCCAGCCCCATGCGCAGGCCATGACTTCGCCCTTCGCCACGCCATATCCACAGCAAGGTGCCGTGAATAGGGCAGGTGGCGAAAAGGGGCTACCACTGAGCGGGGGAATCGAGATCCGTCCAATCCCAACTCAGTTCATGTTCCCATCCGTCCCACGCTATTCGGGCAAAACGGACCCAAAAGAGTTCCTATCCATCTACGAGTCCGCGATCGAAGCCGCTCATGGTGACGAAAATAGCAAGGCGAAGGTAATACATCTCGCTATAGACGGCATCGCCCGTTCTTGGTATTTCAATTTACCAGCTAACAGCATTTACTCATGGGAGCAATTGCGCGATGTCTTTGTCCTTAACTTTCGAGGCACCTACGAGGAGCCGAAGACGCAGTAGCATCTACTCGGCATTCGCCAGAGGCCGAGGGAATCGATAAGGGAGTATATTCGTCGCTTCTCGCAAGCCCGATGTCAAGTGCAAGACATAACTGAGGCGTCCGTCATCAACGCCGCTTTGGCCGGGCAGCTCGAGGGCGAACTCACAAGAAAAATCGCCAACAAAGAGCCGCAGACGCTTGAGCACCTGCTTTGCATCATTGACGGGTACACAAGGGGCGAAGAGGATTCCAAGCGATGGCAAGCAATCCAGGCTGAGTATGATAAAGCCTCTGTCGCCGCTGCTGAAGCCCAAGTACAAGCCCAGGTCGCCGAACCAGTTCCTCTCACTGTTCGCCAGCCTCAGCCGGCGAACCAAGGACAACCGCCAAGGCAAGGCCAAGCTCCCATGACTTGAAGGAAATTCAGAACCGATCGTGCAGGCAAGGCTGTGATGGTTGTTGAAGAAGTTCAAGCTCTTCGCAAGGAGTTCGACACCCATCAAGCAAGCAGTCATCAGTAGCCCATTCGTATGAAGGTCAGAAAAGACCTTTACTGCGCCTTCCACGGACGCTCTTCGCACACCACCGAGCAATGCCGAAACATTCGACAGCGTGGCAACGCGCAAGATCCAAGGCCGCAACAGGGAGCATCTGTTGAAGCACCTCGCGAAGCCATTCAAGAACAAGCACCCCCGGCCGAACAACGCCAAGATGTGCAGCGCAGAGTAATCCAAGTGATTACAAGGGCTGACCCGCCGAATCAATTGTCAAAACGGCAAAAGAAGATGCAGCTCGAATGGTGCACATCATCACTTCGGTGGGTGAAGGGGCCCCGCAATATTTGAACCAGCAGATCTCTTTCGGGCCAGAAGATGCCGAAGGAGTGATGTTCCACATCAAGATCCCCTGGTGATCTCGGCCGAGATAGCTGGCTTCGAAGTCCGGCGAATCTTAGTCGACGGAGGGAGTTTGGCCAATGTCATCATCGCCAAAGCATACGCCAAGATGGGGTTGCCTACCCTAGCCCTTTCCAAGCACTGGCCTCGTCGTGGTTTTGGCGGAGAAGCAGTTCAAGTCCTAGGCCAAGCGCAATTGATGGTAGCCTTTGGCATAGGCAAAAACAGACGCGAAGAGCAAATACTGTTCGACATTGTCGACATCCCGTACAACTACAATGCCATCTTCGGCTGTGCGACCTTGAACAAGTTCGAAGCCATCTCCCACCACAATTATCTCAAGCTCAAGATGCCTGGCCCTGCAGGAGTGATCGTGGTCAAGGGGCTTCAACCTTTGGCTACATCAAAGGGCGATTTGGCCATAATCAACAGAGCAGTGCACAATGTTGAGGCCGAACCGCATGACCGGGCGAAGCACGCGCCGAAGCCTGCCCCTCACGGCAGGGTAATCAAGATGCAGGTCGACGATGCCGATCTCGCAAGGCTTGTATCGCTGGGGGGTGACATGGGCAAAAGAGAAGTTGAGGACATCCTAGAGGTGCTCAAGAAAAACATTGATATCTTCGCCTGGGGCCCCGATGAGGTGGGAGGTGTTTCGACAGACCTCATCATGCATCACCTGACGGTCAAGCCGGATGCCAAGCCAAGGAAATAGAAGCTACGCAAGATGTCCGCTGATCGCCAAGAAGCAGCAAAAGCCGAAGTCCAAAAGCTGCTCAAGGCTAGGGTGATCCAGGAGATCGACCACCCCGAGTGGCTGGCGAATCCGGTACTGGTGCGGAAATCGAACGGCAAATGGCGCATGTGTGTCGATTTCATAGACCTCAACAAGGCGTGCCCAAAGGATGACTTCCCCTTGCCACGGATTGACCAACTCGTGGATTCGACAGCTGGCTGCGAACTCATGAGCTTTTTGGATGAGTACTTTGGCTACCACCAGATCGACATGAACCCGGCCGACATCCCCAAGACAGCCTTCATCACACCATTCGGCACCTTTTGCCACCTCAGGATGCCTTTCGGCCTGAGGAACGCCGGGGCAACCTTCGCCAGGCTGGTGTACAAGGTCCTTTACAAGCAGTTGGGGCAAAATGTGGAGGCTTATGTCAACGATATTGTCGTAAAAAGCCGCAAGGCTTTCGACCATGCGTCCGACTTGCAAGAGACCTTCGACAACTTACGCGCGGCGGGTATGAAACTAAATCCTGAGAAGTGTGTTTTTGGTGTTCGCGCGGGCAAGTTGTTGGGTTTCCTTGTTTTTGAAAGGGGTATCGAGGCGAACCCTGAGAGAATCAATGCCATTCAGCAAATGAAGCCCCCATCGAGCGTACACGAAGTACAAAAGCTCGCAGGCCGAATTGCGGCACTCAGTCGATTCCTCTCAAAGGCAGCCGAAAGAAGCTTGCCCTTCTTCAAGACCCTCCGGGACGCGGGAAAGTTTACCTGGACACCCGAATGCCAATCAGCGTTCGACGAGCTGAAGCAATATCTGCAAAGCCCACCCACTTTGATCAGCCTAGCACCAGGAAGCGAACTGCTACTCTACCTAGCAGCTTCGTCGGTGGCGGTCAGTGCAGCCCTCGTCCAAGAGACAGAGTCAGGCCAGAAACCAGTGTATTTCGTCTCCGAAGCCTTGCAAGGAGCGAAGATAAGATACATTGAAATGGAGAAGCTTGCTTACGCCCTGGTGATGGCTTCGCGCAAGCTTAAACACTACTTTCAGGCCCACAAAGTCACGGTGCTATCACAGTACCCTTTGGGCGAAGTACTCCAGGGCAAGGAAGTTACTGGCCGGCTCAGCAAGTGGGCGGCGGAGTTATCTCCCTTCGACTTGCATTATGTCGCCCGCACTGCCATCAAGTCCCAAGTCCTAGCTGACTTCGTGGCCGAATGGACACCGGCATTCGCCCTTGAGCCCGAGCCTGTCGAACAACCCTGGGTGATGTACTCCGACGGCTCGTGGTCGCACAAGGGGGCGGGCGCTGCGGCAGTGCTTACTTCTCCAGGGGGCGTGCCGATTCGGTACGCCGCAAGGCTACAGTTCGACACAACCAACAACGCGGCAGAATACGAAGCTATTCTGCTGGGCCTAAAAAAGGCGAAAGCATTGGGGGTTCGACGCTTGCTCATCCGAACTGACTCCAAATTGGTGGCAAGTCATGTTGAAAAATCCTTTGAGGCAAAAGAAGAAGGAATGAAGAGGTATCTGGAGGCTGTTCGATCTTTGGAAAAGTGCTTCGCCGACATAACGATCGAACACTTACCTAGAGGCCAGAACGAGGAAGCAGACGCCCTGGAGAAATCTGCTGCTTGTGGGGGCCCACATTCGCCAGGCATCTTTTTTGAGGTCCTATACACACCAAGTGTGCCCATAGAGAGCCTGGACATCATGGCAATCGACCAGGCGAAACGTCCTACGCACTGACCTCCCAGTCCCCCTTCGCATTGTTAGGGAACTCAGCGACGTGCTCGTAGCCGAACTGTTGCAGAAGGCCCATGGTGAAGGCGGCCGACACACGCGCACAGCAATTGCCGTACGCAGTGGCGCAGTCCGAGACCGCACCACCGGCCTGCTTTGTCCATTCCGAGAAGTCAAAGGTAGAGGCATCTTCGCTAGGGACTCCTCGCACCCTCGCCCCCATGTCGGAAAGGGCAAGGCAGAGTGTTTGGCACGCCGTCTTCGCGGACTCGGTGGCTTTCACCATCTCCCGCGAGAACTGCTGCGACTCCTCCACAGCGCTCGCCTCAGCTTTGCTGACCTCTAGGTGAAGAGCCTCCATCTTTGGCTCGGTGAGGTTGTAATAGTCAGTTAGCGCAGCGGAATGTGCTTTCTCATTTTTTAGTTCAGCCTTGAGGCGGTCAATCTCAGCCTTAGCCTCCCTCCCCTTTTCCAGCTCGGCTTGGAGTCGCTTGTTTTCCGCCTTCGCCTCCTTGAGAGTGTTGGCGAGGACCTCCATCTCCAAGCTCTTGCGGCCTAGTTCGTCATCCTTGGCCCGAAGACGGTTCTTGAATCCATCAAGATGGGCCCGCATGGTTCGCTCTGTCGAATAATGAGCCGCAAGAATTTGGGTATAAAATGGAGGGGGTGAAGAGGACAAATGTCAGTTATGAGATCTAGAAGAAGAAAAGAGAGACAAACGAAAGAGAAATGAACAACATACCCGAACCGCCAGGCTTTTGATGGCAGAACACCCTTCGTCGAACTCATTCAGTTCGGTGAATAAGATCGGGTTGCCAGCCGGTGAGAAGAGATTGCTTACCCCCTCGACGAAGGGAATAAGCTCTGCCCGGGTTTCAAAATCAACAGGGGCGAAGTGGGGTGCCGCAAGAGAATACTCTGAGGTAGATATTTTGACGGCCACCCCCTTCCCCTTTGGTATAACAAGCGGCGAAGCAACCGGCTGACGCACAGGGCTTCCAAAAACCCTAGCTGCGGCCTTGACAACTTGGTCAGCGGAGGCTGAGGCCCCAGTGGCAGCACTACCACCCACTCCGCCAGCATCGACTTCGACAACGGGGGCGGTCGAAAGATTTAAACTGCGACCGGCGGGCAAAGTCGGGGTTTCGTCCGAAGACTCGTTATCGCTGAAAACACGAGCGACATCGACGAGCCCTTTCTTCTTGGCAGCCTTCTTAACCGGACCCCCCTTCGCCACATTGCCCGATGAAATCGCAACTAGCGCCTTCGCCCCTTCCAAATCCTTTCGATGAATGGGGGAGATATTCGACT